>NC_069500.1:740341214-740423714 GCF_027579735.1 Bombina bombina
ATCTCCCCAGGATGAGAGTGGTGGTGAGGAATTCCCACTTCGGAGGGAAGAGGCCCCCCGTGACGAACAGCGCACGGGAGATGATCAAGAGGCCCCGGAAGCACAGGAGGATCCCGCTGAACCCGCGGAACCCGAGGTCCCTCAAAGACCCGCACTCCGCCGTGCACGGGCACCCCGCCGTGCACGGGTTCAACAGGCACAACAAGAAGAAATAGCGGAGGTGCGGGTTCTACTGGAGTACATAGACCAGATGCGTACCTCCCGGATAGAAAACATAGAAGGACGGCGCAGAATACTTGATGGGCAGAATCAAATAATTCAAGGCCAAACTGAAATAATCAGTATACTGAATACAATACAAGAAGGACAAACAAGAATGTTCAATCTTCATCAGGAAATGTTCACATTTTTCCGGGAGGCGCATGCTGGTCTACCTCCTGTTGCTGGGCCTCTTGTTGCTGGGCCTCTTGCTGCTGGGCCATCTCCTCCTGCCGGCCCATCTCATCATCCTCCTCCTCAGCCATCTACTCCTCCTCCTCCTCAGCCATCTACTCCTCCTCCTCCTCAGCCATCTTCTCCTCCTCATCCATCTTCTCTTCCTCCTCCTCAGCCATCTACTCCTCACCTTGGTCGTCCCAGTACTCTTCCTTCCACTCCTCCCACAACAGCTCCAAGGAGGACTCTTCGGAGTCGGCAGTTGCCTCTCCCAGAGCCTCAGCCCCGTGGGAAGAGGGGAAGGAAGAGGAAGTAAGTATTTTTTTCCATCTTAAATTATTTTTTTTGGGTAATGGATAGGTATGTGATGATGTGGTTTTCATACACTTGTGGACCACACTCTGTATATAATCGACTTCTATGGGACCGGGTCCATGGAGGAAGATTCTTTGCAGAGTGTGGGTTATAAGTGTGTGAAAACCACATCATCACATACCTATCCTTGTTCATGATATTGATTGGTTTCTGTGATGTGATGTCCAAACTGTTTCCCGAATCGCTAACTAAATTACCATAACAATTATCCATGATGGCATATTACTGTTTGAATGCCAATAACACAGCTTAAAGGGACAGTCAGAAAATTATTGATTACAAAGAAAACACTGTATTACGCATTATAAAGTTTGAAACAACAAAACATGGAGAAATACATGTGTGACTTATGTGCTTACCCTTGTATCTATGACTATGAAAAATGACCACTTATTTGTTGTTCTGACATAACAACATTTTAGATATCAATGATCAATACATGGTCAATAATATGCTGTATGAGCACAAGGTTTTACATATACAAATGCTATCCAAATGCCCTCTAGTGCTCAAATTGTATAATGATTACAAGCACTCTTCAAGATTTAAGAAATGAGCACACCAACCTCATAGGTTTAGATAGCAAATTTAAATAAACCCAGACAAATGTTCAATTGTTGAGAAACATTTGATATCCTTGTTATTACAGAATTTACTTTTCGAATAATGTAAAAAAAATTTTTTTCGAAACTGTCCCTTTAACAACATTACATATGCTAACACATTTTAAGCTTGTTGCTATATCTACATGTACTTTTTCCAAAAAAAAATTTGAAAATCACATTTATATTGACGTGTTAAATAAAGTCTCTTTTCTTTAAGAGACATTATTGTGTTAATATTTTATTGTAACTATTTTTATTTTAACAATGAATATGGTTTAAATTCCTTTTAGGAGTGGGGGGGTGAAATATGCTAACAAAAATATATTTGAAGATTAAACTATGTGGATCTCATACATGATACAAAAAAACAACATTTGCATTCAAGGGACAGTATCCTATATTTTTGACATAACTGTATGTAATAGACACTACTACAAACAACAAGATTAACATATACTGATAGCAATATTAAAAAGCTTCAAACACTTGCAAATAAAATAGGGTTAGCTATATTTTAAATATAGATGAACCACCATTACAACCGTAAAACACAATACCCCATCATTAACATATGAAAAGAACCTTTACACAAACTGGACAAAGCTGGAGATGGTACTCACATGAAACTCATTGGCTTTGCGAGGAGTAAGAAAATAACTTACATTTTCTTACAACACAAGACAAAATAAACCTATTGGTTAAACAATGGACTATCTAACTATAGACAAAATCAAATATTTTTATTTATAATGTGAGTGTCTAATGAACCTTTCATAAAATATACAACGAAATTACATTTAGAAGAAGTCGGCATCATATATTTAGCATATGATAAATGCATATTGATTACTTTATTCAAACACAATAGCGCATATTTATTAATTAGATATGTTCAACATTAAACACAACATTAATTTTTAAGAAAAAGGAACATTGTTGACAAACATATTAAACATGGACTGTAGAGATTTGCACTTGCCTAGAAATATCCTATGCATGAAAACATTTTGCTTTCGTTCGTTGATTCAACCAGACATCCAGCAAAAGAGAATGTGTTGGTCTTTATCAGCTACGGGTCAACAATGTAACATGATGCAAATAATACATATTCGCAAGCTTTTTAAAATTGCATGCAGTCACAAACGTTTTTAACGTGCACAAATATTGCGGGACTACGCAATCCAATCACACGTTTTTTTAACTTTACATGTGCCGTCTTAACATGGCGCTTCCTTGATCACGTAAGAACGCCATCCAATGAAAGGCACATTATTGATCACGTAAGAACGCCCAAAAAAAAAAGGCGCATCCTTGATCGCGTCAAAACGCAATCCAATAAAAGGCATATTCCTGATCACGTAAGAACGTCAGTCAATACAAGGAATCATTGGACAGCCTGGCAGGTGACGTCTTAAGCAAAATGGCGCATCCGAGATCGCTGAAAAACCGCAGACAATACAAGGACTCAGTGACATCTTGGCATATCATTAAGAAACGTATTTATATTTTATGAACTAGTATGTGTGTAGATTGCTATCTAGGAATGTCACCAAATCATGAATCATCTTTTCGGACTTGACTGTCCCTTGAACTATAGCTATGGTGTATATCTTTAACATTTAAAAGATACACATGAGAAATACATATGCCATTGATGTTTTAAGATATGTTTGGATTGTTGTTGAATAACAATAGTTATACATGTATTGATTAAACGTGTCATTTATTCAAGTTTAATTATGGTCAGCCTACCTATAGCCATATATGGGAGGAGATGTATTTTGTTAACATATTAGTTAACTAATATTCATCATCTACATTATTTGTATTACACACAGAGATTGATTTGGTTACACTTTGACAATAATATAGATTTGAAAATGAAATACAGGTGCTGTCAACATTACAATAAGATTGTTTATTAATAAAATTATATGTCCTTGTTCTTGTAAAAAGGACAAAAACGCTTTACAAATGGAAATACATTCATTTACAATAGTGATCAACATCACTTAAAGGGACATTATTTTGTTTTTAAAAAGAGCATACACATAGTCAATACTATTTAAATAAAATGAACACTTTACAGGGATTATATCATTGTATCAATACTCAGATCATTTTGTAAAGGTGCATCAATTCATGCAGAGTTTATAAATACACACATGGATATGAACATTTAAATATACATATATACACAAATACAAAAATATATATACATATATAAAGAAATTACTCTGCTAATCATAATCAGGCAATGATAGAGCTAAGAGAAAATAATATAAACACAAATAATAAGATTACATTGGAGATGTTAATCTTAAAGTCATTTACTATTGTCTTACATATATGATTTCATTATAACAAATAGATTTGTTAGGTCCCTTTAAGGATAAACAACATAAACTAGAGCTTGCAAAAAATAACAGGAAGAATGAGGACAAAGATTTGTGAAATAAAATTTATTTTATTAGTATGTAAGAAAACATACACAACGTTTATAAATAATCTTTTAAAAATAAGGAATATATGAGCCATATGACAAGGTAACACAGTGCATCACAGTCCATGAAGAGAGTTGCCAAGGGCCAGCATAGCCCCATTGGAGACACATGGCAAGGTAACACAGTGCATCACAGTCCATGAAGAGAGTTGCCAAGGGCCAGCATAGCCCCATTGGAGACACATGGCAAGGTAACACAGTGCATCACAGTCCATGAAGAGAGTTGCCAAGGGCCAGCATAGCCTCATTGGAGACACATGACAAGGTAACACAGTGCATCACAGTCCATGAAGAGAGTTGCCAAGGGCCAGCATAGCCTCATTGGAGACACATGACAAGGTAACACAGTGCATCACAGTCCATGAAGAGAGTTGCCAAGGGCCAGCATAGCCCCATTGGAGACACATGACAAGGTAACACAGTGCATCACAGTCCATGAAGAGAGTTGCCAAGGGCCAGCATAGCCCCATTGGAGACACATGACAAGGTAACACAGTGCATCACAGTCCATGAAGAGAGTTGCCAAGGGCCAGCATAGCCCCATTGGAGACACATGGCAAGGTAACACAGTGCATCACAGTCCATGAAGAGAGTTGCCAAGGGCCAGCATAGCCCCATTGGAGACACATGGCAAGGTAACACAGTGCATCACAGTCCATGAAGAGAGTTGCCAAGGGCCAGCATAGCCTCATTGGAGACACATGACAAGGTAACACAGTGCATCACAGTCCATGAAGAGAGTTGCCAAGGGCCAGCATAGCCTCATTGGAGACACATGACAAGGTAAAAGAGTGCAACAGGCACAACAAAAAACTGATAAAAAGGCCAAAGGGCAACAATATAAATACAAATTCAACATGTGGACGGAGGATTATTATCTGCCACCATGGAGCATATCCAGATCCTCCACTTACTGGTCATCCTCTTCATTGTCCTGTGCATGTCCAGCTCCAGATTCAGGCCTTGAACGTAATTGCATAATTTCACGCAGAGTCAAGTCCTGAACCCGGAGCTGGGCCTGCATGGTGTCGTTCATCCCTCTCAGGACAGCTGCGTTCCTCAACACGGCCTGCTCTACTCTTGCTATCCCTTCTAGCATGAGCCATGCTGAGTCACAGCCTAAAATAAAATAAAAATTAATATTAAGGATAATTACACAACAGAATAAAAGATTTTAATACATACATTGTCATCATAAAGACAAATAATTATTTACATCAATTATTTTTCATATATTCTTTACACATGAATTAGGTTATTCAGACAGACAGAAATCATTAAAGGCTCATGTTACTCAAACATGTTGAACCCTTTAATTGGTTTTAGATGATCCACTTATACAGCTTGAGTGTATCAAATCTTGTTAAAGGATTTACATTGTACTTACATCAGCAATTTAAAAATTCAATTTAGACTGTGGTAGGCACACCTATCCTTAAACATTTTGGCATTGAGGACAAGCTGTGTAAACATAGCAACCAGAAGAAATTACATTCCCACTGGGTTAGACAAGAGATAATGTATCCACATTTGGACATAAAATTTTGGATCCAAGTAGTGGTGTTTGGTATATGTAGTGATATCCAATTAAAGGGACACTGAACCTAAATATTTAATGGACTGATTCAGATAGAGCATGACATGACAAATCTTTAGAAATTACACATATTCATTATATGTTTTAATTGTCAAGCTATATTTTGAATGCAAGAATGTTGGTTTTTATGGAAGCCAATATTTGTTGATGAACCTTGTTTGTGCATGCTGGTTGATGGATACATTCATCCAACAATAAAGAAATGATGGCCACATTTATTTTATTGTTTAAACTAATTATAGGAATAAGTTGTTTTCAATAAATATATCAAGAGAATGACGAATAATTCATAAGAGTATTCTATGATACATTGGCTTAACATTGCATGCTGGATTTGAATCACAATTTAACCAATTTAACTTCACTGTACCTTTAAGTATCTTATAAAGTGTATTTAGAATGATACTTACAGCTGTGCCTGGGAAGGACAATCTGACACCCAGGACAATGAAGGTTTAAACAGGGGGAAGGGATGGGATTGGCTCGGGGAGGGATGGGAATGGCTTGGGGAGTGGTGAGCTGCTGCTCCAGGGTAGGCCGTACAGCTGGGGAGTGGGGAGTTTGGGTCTGGGCAGCTGTACGGGCCAGAATACGGGGAGAGCGGCGAAGGGGGGTGTATGGGCGTTTTTTGGGAGGGACAGGATATGAAATATGGGAAGGGCTGGCAGTGGTCGGGGCATGGTCATGGGTTTGGTGATGGGAAGGGCTCTGGGTGTGTGCAGAGGTGTGGCCATGGTCAGGGGTGTGTGCACGGGGAGGGGTCTGTGACTGGGCAGGGGCGGAATCCAGATGACCAGAAGTGGTGGATCCATCTGAAAATGTAAAATAAATATATTAACATCTCATACATCCTGACATCAAATCAACGCATTTAAAATTGATTATGTTTTCAATATACCTCGAAGTGTGTTTGAATCTGTAAACTATTCTGAAATGAGGATATGGTATCTATATAGGCACTCAGATGAATCTCAATGACTGTCTGTACAATGTGAAACTTATTATTGTGTTTTGGCATGGAATATGCATGTGACATAATGATGGCATGAATTATATATTCTTAAAAAAATATATACAAGCAGATTTTCATGCTGCCTGATATAGAAAGGGGGCAGTAGTGTATTTGAACAGACAAATAATATTCCTTTTTAAAGGGAAAAAGCTGTAGACTTTGAATGTCTTCAATAAAATGATTTCAAAAAAAGAAACATGTTGGAAACATGATAGATATATTTCACATACCATCAGACTCCAAGGCAGCCTCTTCCTCCTCCATCCCACATGTGACATCAATCTCTGTAAAACATAACATGTTGTGTACACCTTAAGATCAGATATTATAACATATGTTACTGTTGCTCAAATACGCACATCAATGTTGCATTAAAGATATACACACACAAAGTTATAATTTACATCATTTTGATGGAGCATACAAATGACAATAGATTTGTTATTGTCAATAAATCAGAATCTTAATGTATTGTTTGTCTTAATGTTAAATTCATAAAAGCATAGTACATAGAACATTTAAGATTTCTCATGTGTGTATCACTTGATGACTGTTGTTAAAAAAATTAAAAAATGAAAAAAACATATGTTAGACATCTTATGAATAACAAATGTGTAGAATAATAAAGTAGAAATTATTAATCGCTCAATATAAAAAATAAATATATAATCAGAAGATAAATTCTATGATTTTTTATAATGTTATGCTTCATCGGAATCATGATCATAATATTGATTAGCAATACACCTTCAATTACATATAAATGAGTCAATGGACTTACCAGGAGCCCGCAAAGGCGGCTCTATGTCACTGCTGGATTCCTGTGGGCTCCCCACACCAACTCTCTCTATGAATGATATAGATATATATTATTAAACACATTTTGGATATCACTAAATCACATCTGTCTAGAATTTTAACATTAATCAACTTTAAAATGTGAATAATAGAGCAGTCATTACACCAGAAAATGCTTGATTGAATCAAGGGGATTCTGTAAACATATCTGTATTCAACATATGTTTAATGTCAGACTACATTAGACATCAAATTCATCTCAGATGCTGCTATTGCATATCTAAATATACCCAATGATCAATGTTCTTAACCCTTTAAGGACACAGCTTTCACTTAGCTCAATTGTTTTATGACGGAATAATTCCGTCATATGTCCTTAAGAAGTTACAAGAATACACACAAACCACATATTGAGGAGCATCTGTTGACAAATCTAAACAAACATGTGTCACATCGAGCCATTTTTTCAATGTACAGTAATCTTGTTTAGGACACAACACATATTTATCACAATACATAACAAACTTTATTATTACTAATATGTAATCATGGTGCTGTTAGAGTATGCAGATATATATAAAGTAACTCCAACAGATAATTAGATTTATATATCAATAGTTTTTAATAAAAATAATGTAATGATGAATGAATCTATTTTGTCTTAAAGGGACACTGACATGATTAATTTAAATAATTGATTTCTATGTTCAAACTGTAAAAAATGATTTAACATTGACTCCTATTATAATTCGAATGTTGTTCGATATTAATCTTAAAGGCAGATAAGGAATATTGGATTCAATAAATATTGTTTGTTGAAGGTATCCACCAATCATCAATATAAACCCAGGTTGGTCAACAAATATTTAGATGCACATAAACGTACTTTCTTTATTTTAAACTACATTTAGCAATAGAATATGTCACATATGATGATAGTATTATATTTTATGTTTATTAATATTGCATACTGTATGTGAAAGACAATATTAATAATTGTAGTTCAGTATCCCTTTAATCTAAAATTAAATAGATTCCACAATGTTGTTGTTTGTTAATGAATTATCTACTCCATATGTTGATGTAATGAATGGTATTGAGCATGCAATTAAAAACAAATATGTTATTTAAGTATATCCGAATAATTATATAATTTTCATCTATTAAATAGACATTACATATAAATATAGAACAATGTGTATTTAGTATGTAATGTTCATTCCATGTTTCTAAGACAAATGTCAATTAAAATGAGACATACCATACTGTGACAAGCCCTGGCTTGAGGATCCAGCAGCCACATCCATATCTGTAATATATTAAATGAGGATTGCATATCATTAATACTAATCATGCCATGTTTAAAATATTTACATTAATAACAAATCAATAGAAAAATATTAATCCTTTGGTAGTCCCATGAGTTAATAGTTTCCGCAATTAAATGAATGATAAATATATCCTGGACTCTTATTTTCAATCAGTTGTGTTGTTTACTGTATCTTTAAGAATATATGCTTGTTATTACATAATCATCAATTGATGGCCATATGTTATAATTTATTAGTATTATTCGTTTTTTATTAGATATAATATTTAAAATAAGAATACTGTATTCTTCACTAATCTAAGATTTTCCATTTAATTTTTAACAACATGTATAAAGCAATGCCACTTTCCGCAAACCCATGTTAACGTGGATGAGAAATGCCATTTTCGCGATCATTGCGCAATGATTCCAAGCGGAATTACGCATCCGTCATTTGACCAACATGTATAAAGCAATGCCACTTTCCGCAAACCCATGTTAACGTGGATGAGAAATGCCATTTTCGCGATCATTGCGCAATGATTCCAAGCGGAATTACGCATCCGTCATTTGACCAACATGTATAAAGCAATGCCACTTTCCGCAAACCCATGTTAACGTGGATGAGAAATGCCATTTTCGCGATCATTGCGCAATGATTCCAAGCGGAATTACGCATCCGTCATTTGAACAACATGTATAAAGCAATGCCACTTTCCGCAAACCCATGTTAACGTGGATGAGAAATGCCATTTTCGCGATCATTGCGCAATGATTCCAAGCGGAATTACGCATCCGTCATTTGACCAACATGTATAAAGCAATGCCACTTTCCGCAAACCCATGTTAACGTGGATGAGAAATGCCATTTTCGCGATCATTGCGCAATGATTCCAAGCGGAATTACGCATCCGTCATTTGACCAACATGTATAAAGCAATGCCACTTTCCGCAAACCCATGTTAACGTGGATGAGAAATGCCATTTTCGCGATCATTGCGCAATGATTCCAAGCGGAATTACGCATCCGTCATTTGACCAACATGTATAAAGCAATGCCACTTTCCGCAAACCCATGTTAACGTGGATGCGAAATTACATTTCCGCTCTGTGACGCATATTCTGTAGAGCGCAAGAAACATCATTCCAATTTCATGTATCACTAATGTAAAATCAGATATCTAAACATCATATGTAGTGTATGTTGTGAGATCTGTATAGGTTTAGTATCTGACTAAATACAATTTTTGGATTTTTAACATTATAAATATTATATGAAGTTGGATAATTACCTGGTTCAGATTCTCTATCGGGTCCTCCCAGGCCACCGGACGGAGAAGCATCTGCCCTGTCCCCCGCGTCAGGACTTTCAGATCCCGCAGCTGGGAGGGAAGAAGAGGAGGCCGAGGATGGCGAGGATCTAAATCTTTTGGGGACCCGGAGATTGAGGAGCTCGCATAAAGTCACCTCATAAGGGAGTAGGTACAGTTTCCGCGGGGCCTTTCTTTGGCCCCCTCTTTTACGGGCTTGTACCCAGTCCCTTATGAGGTTGACTTTTTTCGATAAACGCAACCTCATATCTCCGAATCTCCTCATGATCTGATCCTGGGTCCTCTGGACGTCACACACCAATCTAACCGCATTGGTGATAGACTCCCAGAGGGCCTTCTTAACAGGCGCATCTGTCGAGCTCCTCTTGTTCCCAAACAGCTGGGGATAAAAGTCCTTGACGGCGTGGACCAGTGCAGCGCTCTCCTCCTTGGTGAACCTGGGAACTGACATGCCTGCTGGGTTGTATAATAATAATATATATTGCCTGCAGGCATTAGAGAACTGACAAAGATGGCAACGTGTAATGGACTTTTATATGGTGAAGTAAACATGAGATGCACCATGGGACAATTTATCTGTACATCTGATTGGATAAAAGTTTGAAATATTGTTATAATGTCTGTGAGACCATCCTGACTCAAGTTGTGTTTGTGTGATGAACTCTGATTGGCCGTTCCTTAATGTTTCATATCTTAGTAACTTCCTTACACATACCGCTTGGTGGTGCTGTAACTTCATTTTTCATGTAGACTTATTTGTAACTCATGGGCCTGTCATGCGGATATGTGTGACGCAGATTTAATATCCGTGATCCGTGAAATATTAATGATTAAATACTCTTTAAAATCTAATCCTGTCACATTATTAATGTTGTAGAAATTTCTCGGTTTAATAACGGTCTGTTTCTTTAATACAAATACACATTTAATATTGTATGTCTTTATTGTTCTTTAAATAAATTTATTGTGAAGTATTGACATTGCTCTATTAAATGTATTTATAATGCACATTGATTGTGTGCTATTGCGTGACATTACACTAATGTTTAAATATGCTAATCTGGTGTTTGAAGATGCGTTTCCCACGCAATATTTATTAATGTTAAAATTCCGGGAAGAATGTCAGTAACTTTGATAATCTGTTTATAAATGTTAAACTACAGCTTTGTTATTCGCAAATAAACCTCGAGCTTGTATTTCTCTGAAGTGCTCATATATGTTATTGTGCAATGGCGTCTTTAGTTTTAAAGAGACATTACAAACAATTGTATCAAATGATCTGTAGAGATAGAAGATTGTTTAGACTTTAAAATGTAAATCATTTTCTCTTAGTATTTATATATCCTCAACATAAGAAATTTAAATGCACATGGTTGAGCCAATCACATAAGGCATCTCTGTGCATCCACCAATCTTCATCTACTGAGCCTATCTCGATATGCTTTTCAAGCAAAGTATGTAAAGATAGGAAGAGAAGTAAATACACTATTTCAAGCTCTTAAAGGGACACTGTCCAAAAAAATTTACCATTGGTGATTGAGCATGAAATGTTAATCAACTTTATTATTTAATACGATTATCAAATGTTAAGTTATCTTGTTATGTTTCTTTGAAAAACAATAATGATATTTTATATTACGGACAATTGTTTAATAAAAACCTGGGTTGTCCTTGACGATTGTTGCATCAATTATTCCAAACAATCAAGTTCTGTCCAGAGTACTGAAGCAAATAAATTAGCTATTTACTGCCTTATTTCTAAAGTAATGATAGCAACATCACAATGAGCATTCATAATATGAGACAAGTTTTAAACTTGATTAAAATAGAATACTCATTCAGAATGTATAAATCTTTGTTTTTTTAAATGGCTACCTTTAAGTATATTTTGAGTTCATGTCCCTTTAAATAAACATTTCACAATAATGCTTAATATATCATAAACCTAGGCACCTTCCTTTTGCTAAATGAGTCTAACATATGAGTAAAGCAAATTTAGATTAACTTCTAGATTGTTTTACACACTGACTGAAATATATTTATTAAATGAGGTCTTTTTTAGCCTTCAGCGTAGAGGGACATTAAGCTATATGTTATGTATGCATTTTGTATCATAATCTTATATTTGACCAACTTTATATGTTTTGTTATTCAATTATTATATTGTAATTATATATATTCGTGGATTAAATACATCTCTACATAGGCTATTTTGATGCTGATTGTTGTTTGCATATAGATGCCTTATATCATTGACTAAGATATGTGCATTTATTTTTATTTTAACAAGTATATTTAAAGACTGAATGTAATTCTATAGTACATTCTAAATATGTTTAAATTCTTGTATGATATTTGTAACAATGTATACAAAATATACATTTTGAATGACCCCTTTAAGGACCCAAACATATTGTATTTTGATTTAACATTGACAAAATAAACTAAAGGGGAAATTACATTCTATATAGATATTTGATGTCTAACCCAAGAGGTAAGATTGTAATAAATACATAATATTACTAAGTATAGTTAAATGACTCCACTAGAAAATTACATAGATTAACCTGGCATCCAATAACTAATTATTAAAAATTATAAAGTTAAATGACCTACCATTTATAAATGTAATAATTGTAAAATATTTTCTAATAATGTTTTGAGATACCTAAGGAAGATACATGATCTTATACAATTCTTTTTACATTCAACAACACTGTCACTTTCATGTAATTGAACCACTTCACCTTATTAAATGTTAAAACAATCATAATATTAATACATATCCTAAATATTTTTAATATATACTTTTTCAATATAAAAGCATTGAAGAATATGACTCCCCAATTAATGTTAAAATATATCTTTTAATATTCTCTGAAGAATTTTATTTTCTACTATTAATGCATTATTTTCTCTTATGCATGTGCTTGTCAAATAGCCAACTATCAGTCATGGGAGTCCAAGTTTTATTTATTTACAGATTATATTGATATATATTAGAATCTGCTAAAAAAAAAAAATATATATTTAATAGAAAATAATTAAATATTCCATGAAGTCATCAGATGCCAATCTGAAATGACAAATAATAAAAATGGAACAAAGTTAATACACACGTTGTAAAATATTCATAAAATACATTTAAAATCATATGGTGTCTATGCTCTAACTTTGATCAACATTTTTTACACATAATCATTACATTCATTTTAAATTAATGAAATACATACACCATTATATTGTTGATTAAAAATAATATTTAAATTTCAAAAATTAAATTTATACATAATAATGTATATCACATGTAAACAATATATGTATGCTGAACATAAATGTAATATTTCATGTCCATTCAAATACCTCTATATCAACTATAATATGTATTCCTTTTTCTGATTGTGATCCCTAAATATCTAATTAAGAACTAAATATGACTAATGTATGTAAGCTACTAATATTCTACAGTCTTCACTAGCATGCATTGGTACACCAACCTGGACAATGCATGGTCTTTGAATGTCAATTCAGGGGTAAACAGTTGATCTTCAATAGGTGTCTTATTCATCAGTTCATTAAATAGAGGACTGGGAAATACCATCTAAAAAGGAAAATCATCTAAGTGTCTGATTGTGATCCCTAAATATCTAATTAAGAACTAAATATGACTAATGTATGTAAGCTACTAATATTCTACAGTCTTCACTAGCATGCATTGGTACACCAACCTGGACAATGCATGGTCTTTGAATGTCAATTCAGGGGTAAACAGTTGATCTTCAATAGGTGTCTTATTCATCAGTTCATTAAATAGAGGACTGAGAAATACCATCTAAAAAGGAAAATCATCTAAGTGTCTGATTGTGATCCCTAAATATCTAATTAAGAACTAAATATGACTAATGTATGTAAGCTACTAATATTCTACAGTCTTCACTAGCATGCATTGGTACACCAACCTGGACAATGCATGGTCTTTGAATGTCAATTCAGGGGTAAACAGTTGATCTTCAATAGGTGTCTTATTCATCAGTTCATTAAATAGAGGACTGGGAAATACCATCTAAAAAGGAAAATCATCTAAGTGTCTGATTGTGATCCCTAAATATCTAATTAAGAACTAAATATGACTAATGTATGTAAGCTACTAATATTCTACAGTCTTCACTAGCATGCATTGGTACACCAACCTGGACAATGCATGGTCTTTGAATGTCAATTCAGGGGTAAACAGTTGATCTTCAATAGGTGTCTTATTCATCAGTTCATTAAATAGAGGACTGGGAAATACCATCTAAAAAGGAAAATCATCTAAGTGTCTGATTGTGATCCCTAAATATCTAATTAAGAACTAAATATGACTAATGTATGTAAGCTACTAATATTCTACAGTCTTCACTAGCATGCATTGGTACACCAACCTGGACAATGCATGGTCTTTGAATGTCAATTCAGGGGTAAACAGTTGATCTTCAATAGGTGTCTTATTCATCAGTTCATTAAATAGAGGACTGGGAAATACCATCTAAAAAGGAAAATCATCTAAGTGTCTGATTGTGATCCCTAAATATCTAATTAAGAACTAAATATGACTAATGTATGTAAGCTACTAATATTCTACAGTCTTCACTAGCATGCATTGGTACACCAACCTGGACAATGCATGGTCTTTGAATGTCAATTCAGGGGTAAACAGTTGATCTTCAATAGGTGTCTTATTCATCAGTTCATTAAATAGAGGACTGGGAAATACCATCTACAAAATAGAAAATCATCTAAGTGTCTCCAATAGGATGTCTCCACAGCCTTATTCTATCAAATAGTTTGCACTTACCATGTGAACATGTCTTTGTATGGTTTTCAAGGTCAGCAGAATTTAAATATGCCAGACATGATCCCATTGGTATACTTCAATTTCAATCTTGGCTTTTTCCCCACTGTCAGTCTTGGAAATCTTCACTGTCAGGCTTCAAATTGTTCCCTTTCAGTCTTTATATTAAGTCATCTCCCTAATGTAAGAAATTATATATAAAGATTTCATACAAGTGTGTGAATCAGTTCTGTACCCCTCTCCCACCCCCCATTTCATAATAAATATCTATCACTAGCTTACTAAGCCTGTGTATGAACCTGTGTTATTTTCTATCAAGTGTGAAGATGAGTCATATTGAGCAGAACAAACCTCTGTGTGACATTGAACCATAGTCATTCTAGAGTATCCCTTTCTGATTATGTACATAAGTAATGTGTAAACAAAGTTATATTTTTAAAAATGTATGCCATATTATGTATTTGTGTACAAATCATGCCAGCAACAGTCCATACATTTCTACTTACCATCTGATGTCCTCTATAAAAACCAGGTGGCAAAGACTCGCTATAGGACCCAATGCCCAGAGCATCACCTATATTATGAGAAATAAATATTATTCTAACATTTGATCAATACTAACATGTTTGCACAATTCTCTACTTGTCATTTCCCTAGAGTTCACATCTATTGAAAATACTCCAGTGTAACTTCTATTATTTACCGTCTAAAGTGGCGGTTGATGACGTCTGCTCTGACATCAAGTCCCTCGTCCTGGAATTCCCCCTCTAGAACAGGATCATCCTCCTCATCTCTGAGGAGGTCTCTGTCCACCGGGACGGCCTGCAGCATCCCAGCCCGCTGTGCAATATTATGCAGGACGCTACAGGCTACAACGATCTTAGCCACCTTCTTTGGGTTGTACTGGAGTGCTCCTCCAGAACGGTCCAGGCACCTGAATCTCATCTTCAGGAGCCCGAACATCCTTTCAACCACCGCCCTGGTTCTCTTATGAGCCCTATTGTAGCGCTCCTCAGACACATCAGTTGGGCTACGCAAGGGGGTAATGAGCCAAGGCCGGCTCATGTACCCAGAATCACCTATAAATTTAGAACAGAACATAATTCAAACAGAATACTTAAACTAGTATATTGTTGTATAAATATATTTTTTAAAAACCATAATCCATATTAAAAGTTGTCAGAAACATAAAGAAATTAAAAAAAATTATATATAAATCTGTATCTAGCCATTTCATCTAAGCCATGCTACATATGCATATTTCTCCTAAACCAAACCTTGTGTAAAATGCTAACTACATGTTTACATTGCATTCTCTATATGAACACTTAAGGTAAGACATGCTACATATCTGCATTTCAATAAAACTAGACATTAGCAGAAATAGACAATGACAGGGTTAAATTGCATGAGATAATATCTTGCTATTTCATCTAAGACATGCTACATATGCGTATTTATCCTAAAACAAACCTTGTGTAAAATGCTAACTACATGTTTACATTGCATTCTCTATATGAACACTTAAGGTAAGACATGCTACATATCTGCATTTCAATAAAACTAGACATTAGCAGAAAAAGACAATGACAGGGTTAAATTGCATGAGATAATATCTTGCCATTTCATCTAAGACATGCTACATATGCGTATTTCTCCTAAACCAAACCTTGTGTAAAATGCTAACTACATGTTTACATTGCATTCTCTATATGAACACTTAAGGTAAGACATGCTACATATCTGCATTTCAATAAAACTAGACATTAGCAGAAAAAGACAATGACAGGGTTAAATTGCATGAGATAATATCTTGCCATTTCATCTAAGACATGCTACATATGCGTATTTCTCCTAAACCAAACCTTGTGTAAAATGCTAACTACATGTTTACATTGCATTCTCTATATGAACACTTAAGGTAAGACATGCTACATATCTGCATTTCAATAAAACTAGACATTAGCAGAAAAAGACAATGACAGGGTTAAATTGCATGAGATAATATCTTGCCATTTCATCTAAGACATGCTACATATGCGTATTTCTCCTAAACCAAACCTTGTGTAAAATGCTAACTACATGTTTACATTGCATTCTCTATATGAACACTTAAGGTAAGACATGCTACATATCTGCATTTCAATAAAAATAGACATTAGCAGAAAAAGACAATGACAGGGTTAAATTGCATGAGATAATATCTTGCCATTTCATCTAAGACATGCTACATATGCGTATTTCTCCTAAACCAAACCTTGTGTAAAATGCTAACTACATGTTTACATTGCATTCTCTATATGAACACTTAAGGTAAGACATGCTACATATCTGCATTTCAATAAAAATAGACATTAGCGTCGGTAAATAACAAATGGTTAAATTTAATCCTATAGCTGAACATGACGCTAACAGTTAAAAAATACAGGGGCAATTGTCAAAATAATTAACCATGTTGTGCACTAATACTCACCAACGAGATAACCAGGGGGCATTTGTCTTTCCTCAAACTGTCTCCACAGGGACGACAGAGAGAGGATGCGGGCATCATGACAAGCACCTCCAAAATTCGCATACACATGCATAATCCTCATCCGTGCGTCACAAACATACTGCACGTTGAGGCTATGAAAATGTTTGCGATTTCTGAAGGGCAAGTCATCAATTGGAGCACGCAGCGCAATGTGGGTACAATCAATGGCTCCCAAGACATTGGGCAATTGAGCAATATCAAAGAATTCCCGCTTCAGGCGCCTCCAATCACCATCATTCTGTGGGAATCCTATGTATTGCTTACTGATACGTACCATGGCGTTCAGAAAGTTATCAAACACCCCAGAGAATGTACCTTGAGCCAGGCCATGCATGTACAGTTCTCCGGATTGAAAACTCCCGGAGGCCAGGACGTATAGACAGCTTAGCATCTTACTCATGGGGGGAACAGCAGTCCTTATTTGTATACGTGGCTCCAAATGAGGTTTAAGAAGATCGTAAAGGCCAATGAGCTGTTCGCGATCGAGCCGATACTTATCAAAAACCTCAAAGTCACTCATGTTTTCCAAGGTGGGTCTCACCCTGTAGACACGAGGACCTCGAACCAGACGACCCCTTCGTCTCGGTCTGAGCCGCCGAGGCTGCCTGATTCGACCAACAGCTAGTTCGCCAATAGCACCACCAGCAGCGTCTACCATGTCATCGTCATCCATCTTTCAAAACAGCGTAACAAGGTAAGCACTTGATCTGATGTGGATCACAAGTGATGCATTGGCCATGTTGTTTGGGGGATTTATAGTACAATTAGTCCAATGGTAGTGAGTTTGTAATGATTGCTGATTGTATTCACCTGTTTGTATGTGAGCGGCGCCAATGCTTTGACAGTGGGCGTTTATTTGTTGTTTGCTGAAATGTTAGTTTCAAACAATGATTCTCAATGTGAAAGTGTCAAATATCACACATACAGTGCATGTTTGTAATGTTTGATCATATGCGTAATCAATATTTCCTAAACGCGATGTTATAGTAACAAGCACACGTCCAGGCTAACATGAATGAAAGTGCATAGTTGTGTATAATGTGCATCGAATGTGATCGATCAATGTTGCTGCAATATTGTTTGTAAATGATAAAGTAACATCTGTAGTATTGTATATATAAGTGATTTCAGAGCTGTCAATATTGTATGCGTCCCTTTCAAATCGCAATAATAATTCAGAACTTCCCGTCTGTCATCTGTAGTATTGTATATATAAGTGATTGCCGAGCTGTCAATATTGTACGCGTCCCTTTCAAATCGCAATAATAATTCCGAAATTCCCGTCTGCCATCTGTAGTATTGTATATATAAGTGATTGCCGAGCTGTCAATATTGTATGCGTCCCTTTCAAATCGCACTAATACTGAATAACTTCCGGCTGTCATCTGTAGTATTATATATATAAGTGATTGCTGAGATGTCAATATTGTATGCGTCCCTTTCAAATCGCACTAATACTGAATAACTTCCGGCTGTCATCTGTAGTATTGTATATATAAGTGATTGCCGAGATGTGAATATTGTACGCGTCCCTTTCAAATCGCACTAATACTGAATAACTTCCGGCTGTCATCTGTAGTATTATATATATAATTGATTTTCGATCTGACGATATTGTATGCGTCCCATAAAAATTGCACGAATACTGAATAACTTCCGGCTGTCATCTGTAGTATTATATATATAATTGATGTGCGATCTGACAATATTTCTGAATTGTCCCATTGAAATCTCCATAATAATGCTGTTCAAAAGTGTGTTTTACGTATATGTTGTATTGTAGTATTGAGTGTTAAAGTTCCTAAAGGGGCGGTACAGTGGTGAATCTGTGATGTGTATGGTTGAATCTTCTAATGACGTCATGATATTATTAACCTGCCTATGTAGTTGTGAAATCCTCATTGTGTTGTTGTATTGTGCTACATTGTTATTGTGTGCTGAATAAAATCTAAATGTGTGCTTTGTGGTTGCGTGATGGGTGATGCGTGTTATGTACATGTACGTATATATTGTGATTGTGTCCCACATATGCTGACTTGTATATAGCGGTCTGGCATTGTTGTTCCTTCCCATAAAGTGACATCTGTAATCTGGTGTAATGATGTTCGTGTTGTACGTAATTCCTAATGGTTTCTGGTGATGGAATCATGATGTTAAAAGTACAGTAAAATCCATATGTTGTGTTTTGTGATTCCTAGAGAGAATGTAATGTGTTTTTCCCCCATCATTTGAATGCACATGTATGAGTGAATGTTAAAAGTAATGTATGTGCATCCATGAGTGATCATGTGTTAAGCCTATGTAGATATGCAGTTGCTGCAAGCATATGAGTTGAATAACAGAAATGCAATAATAAAGGTAAATGAGAGATGTTTCCCATTGTGTAGTGTTTGTGAATCCAGAAATGTGTATTGATTTTTATTTTAATTGTAAATGTAATTTTATTGAAATAATAATGTGTTACTAGTGATGGGGATTTGTAGTTGATGTAATCTAAAAGTGTTAAAAATATTTATGGTGTGGTGAATATTTAATATTAAAAAACATAAGTCCACCATAGGGAAATAGTCATTTCTTTATCTATTTATCATAGCTGGGTCTAACGCATGAAATCATGTATTTTCTAGCGCTGGTATTTGGAGTTTTTCAGTCTACGCTATTTGCGTGCGTTAGGGAAATGAGGGTTTCGCGTGCACGAGCACGTCTTCCCAATAGAAGTCAATGGAGGCTCCAAAGATTTCTATATTTTTTTTTCTAAGACTGGTTTTCCTCGTAAAGTGAGTGACGTCATGAGCTTGTGTGAAAAAGTCGCTAAATCGTGTTCTTTTTGTAATAAATAAATATTTTGTGTATGTAATGTGGTGTATATTGTTTGTATGCATCGATGAGTGTATGTTTGTGATAATGTTATTCGTTAGATGTAGGTATATGAGGGTCTTTTCCCGTATGTCCATGTAAGTCAATGGGAAAATGGATTTGTGTGGATTTTTTTCAAACACCCGAGATCTCGCAACTTTAATCCTTTGTATTTTAAAGAAAAAATAAAAAATACGAAAAATAAAGATAGTGTTGTGTTTGTATGAGTGTAAGTGTACTTTGTGTAATATTTGTTTTGTGATTCGTGGATGTTTTTTTGTGCGGTATATGTTTACTACTGGGTCTGAGGTGGCGGTAGAAAGTTGAGCGTTAGGTGTATTTTGAGTCGCGGTAAATAAACTCTAAATACCGGAGTGCGTAAAAAACCCGCGTTAGGAGCCTCTAACGCTGGTTTTGACGGCTACCGCCGAACTCTAAATCTAGGCCTTGGATTACTAGCAAAGTATAGTACTTCAGTGTAATATTGGTTGATGTGCGTGTTTTTTCACATACAAGGCCTTTTTCAAATTGTGTCAGTCTTGATTCAGATGAAATACATAGATAGAACACTTCACTATCCTGTTGGAATTTCTTTATTATGACAGTCTTACTCAAACTGTTTATGACATAAGAAAAGTGCCTATGGTTATCTATACCATCTTAGTTGAATTTATAGAATATTATCATTACATTCCCTAAGAGTATAGGAATGTTTGAGTCTGAATACCCACGTATATGTTTTTGTTTGACCCCGTAATATCAAGGCATATAATTATAGACTCGACTTTTTGTCAAATTATCCGGTAGCACCCGGTATCTATATGATCTATATTTGGCGCTTTACTATTTGAATTGAATGTTCCGATGGGGCAAGCAAGCACCCAAGTAACGGTCAAATGTTTAGGAAGCAGCCAATTATATTGTTAGCCTGTCCGATATGGCTATTAAATCAAAGGATAACCCTTTGAAAAAGCTGTAGTATACGGCGAAACATGTTAGGGACTTAGGGAAATGGTGAGGAGTCTTAGCGAGCTCCTGTGTTTTAGCTGCTAACTGCAATTAGTGCTATGTTTATAATCATACAGGCTATCTATTAGGATATAGCCGTAATTCAATATATTAAAAGGAGATTTATCACTCACATAATAGACCGGCTTTCAACAGAGTGGCTGCTATCCAATCTGTAATCACCGTTTGGGAACCATACCGCCCCTCCGGTAATTCAACTGATAGCGAAAAGCCATTCCATTGTTACAAAACAACATTAGCCGAGTCATAAATATGACTATATCAGCTGCTCTTTAATACTTTACTACTACCGGTAAGCCAGATTATCGCACCGGTTCCAAAAACTAAATAACACGAGAGCAGAATCCTGATATAATAGCCATATCGGACAGGCTAACAATATAATTGGCTGCTTCCTAAACATTTGACCGTTACTTGGGTGCTTGCTTGCCCCATCGGAACATTCAATTCAAATAGTAAAGCGCCAAATATAGATCATATAGATACCGGGTGCTACCGGATAATTTGACAAAAAGTCTAGTCTATAATTATATGCTTTGATATTACGGGGTCAAACAAAAACATATACATGGGTATTCAGACCCAGACATTCCTATACTCTTAGGGAATGTAATGATAATATTCTATAAATTCAACTAAGATGGTATAGATAACCATAGGCACTTTTCTTATGTCATAAACAGTTTGAGTAAGACTGTCATAATAAAGAAATTCCAACAGGATAGTGAAGTGTTCTATCTATGTATTTCATCTGAATCAAGACTGACACAATTTGAAAAAGGCCTTGTATGTGAAAAAACACGCACATCAACCAATATTACACTGAAGTACTATACTTTGCTAGTAATCCAAGTGTGTTAATCCTAATGAGATTTGCCAAATTATTTCAAATATATGTATACTAGACAAAAAGGTAAAAATTATAAGTATCTCCCAGCTTAACATCGAGTACTTTTACCACAGAAGGAATACATACTAAAAAGTAACGCTTATTAAACGTTATCTATCCTTCAGTGGCCAAAATTTGTGAATTAAACAAACTAGTTAAAGTGAGATAACCTTATTGTAAAACCTAATCCGTGGAGAACAATAATAAACCATGGCACATTATTAAAACCCTGTATGTGTCTATTTTAATACAGCAAACTATTAAAAACTACGACACGCAATGGAAGTTTTATCCGTACTAGCCTAAAACAATTTGTTACATATTAACAAGAGAACGTGTAACATATTTATTTGAATCTGGGAAATATTGTAACAATAGAAAGTGTAACATTTACATAAGCAGATATAAAAAATATTATTGTGTATCTATATTATAAAAACCATGTTACACAGTAAAAACTCTATTTATACAATCGTAGAATTAATCACCAGTATGAATTATTAAAATATACTACATGTGGTAACAGTTGATGAGATTATTATTGCAAGAATTAGGCCTCAGCAATATATTTAGGACAAGTTGAGTTTAAGAAGTAGGCTACTTAATACTATTTACTTTAGCCTTATCTATTCATACATGCGCTTGTCTAACATTCCTCAAATTGTGCTTTCAAATAAGAGGATTAACAATTTCTAGGTCTTATTACCTAAGAGAACCCAAGTGGTAATCTTATCACATTATATCTTATATATACAAACCAATCGTGATATAAATATGAATTTTGATACTGAAAACTATCCTTTCAACTTTGAGGTATCTTAAAACCTATCGTCAAACAGCTATAACTATTAAAGTGTGTGAATCAGTTCTGTACCCCTCTCCCACCCCCCATTTCATAATAAATATCTATCACTAGCTTACTAAGCCTGTGTATGAACCTGTGTTATTTTCTATCAAGTGTGAAGATGAGTCATATTGAGCAGAACAAACCTCTGTGTGACATTGAACCATAGTCATTCTAGAGTATCCCTTTCTGATTATGTACATAAGTAATGTGTAAACAAAGTTATATTTTTAAAAATGTATGCCATATTATGTATTTGTGTACAAATCATGCCAGCAACAGTCCATACATTTCTACTTACCATCTGATGTCCTCTATAAAAACCAGGTGGCAAAGACTCGCTATAGGACCCAATGCCCAGAGCATCACCTATATTATGAGAAATAAATATTATTCTAACATTTGATCAATACTAACATGTTTGCACAATTCTCTACTTGTCATTTCCCTAGAGTTCACATCTATTGAAAATACTCCAGTGTAACTT
Source organism: Bombina bombina (assembly GCF_027579735.1). Lineage (NCBI taxonomy): Eukaryota > Metazoa > Chordata > Amphibia > Anura > Bombinatoridae > Bombina > Bombina bombina. The sequence continues at coordinate 740,364,649 of NC_069500.1, forward strand.
CTATTATTTACCGTCTAAAGTGGCGGTTGATGACGTCTGCTCTGACATCAAGTCCCTCGTCCTGGAATTCCCCCTCTAGAACAGGATCATCCTCCTCATCTCTGAGGAGGTCTCTGTCCACCGGGACGGCCTGCAGCATCCCAGCCCGCTGTGCAATATTATGCAGGACGCTACAGGCTACAACGATCTTAGCCACCTTCTTTGGGTTGTACTGGAGTGCTCCTCCAGAACGGTCCAGGCACCTGAATCTCATCTTCAGGAGCCCGAACATCCTTTCAACCACCGCCCTGGTTCTCTTATGAGCCCTATTGTAGCGCTCCTCAGACACATCAGTTGGGCTACGCAAGGGGGTAATGAGCCAAGGCCGGCTCATGTACCCAGAATCACCTATAAATTTAGAACAGAACATAATTCAAACAGAATACTTAAACTAGTATATTGTTGTATAAATATATTTTTTAAAAACCATAATCCATATTAAAAGTTGTCAGAAACATAAAGAAATTAAAAAAAATTATATATAAATCTGTATCTAGCCATTTCATCTAAGCCATGCTACATATGCATATTTCTCCTAAACCAAACCTTGTGTAAAATGCTAACTACATGTTTACATTGCATTCTCTATATGAACACTTAAGGTAAGACATGCTACATATCTGCATTTCAATAAAACTAGACATTAGCAGAAATAGACAATGACAGGGTTAAATTGCATGAGATAATATCTTGCTATTTCATCTAAGACATGCTACATATGCGTATTTATCCTAAAACAAACCTTGTGTAAAATGCTAACTACATGTTTACATTGCATTCTCTATATGAACACTTAAGGTAAGACATGCTACATATCTGCATTTCAATAAAACTAGACATTAGCAGAAAAAGACAATGACAGGGTTAAATTGCATGAGATAATATCTTGCCATTTCATCTAAGACATGCTACATATGCGTATTTCTCCTAAACCAAACCTTGTGTAAAATGCTAACTACATGTTTACATTGCATTCTCTATATGAACACTTAAGGTAAGACATGCTACATATCTGCATTTCAATAAAACTAGACATTAGCAGAAAAAGACAATGACAGGGTTAAATTGCATGAGATAATATCTTGCCATTTCATCTAAGACATGCTACATATGCGTATTTCTCCTAAACCAAACCTTGTGTAAAATGCTAACTACATGTTTACATTGCATTCTCTATATGAACACTTAAGGTAAGACATGCTACATATCTGCATTTCAATAAAACTAGACATTAGCAGAAAAAGACAATGACAGGGTTAAATTGCATGAGATAATATCTTGCCATTTCATCTAAGACATGCTACATATGCGTATTTCTCCTAAACCAAACCTTGTGTAAAATGCTAACTACATGTTTACATTGCATTCTCTATATGAACACTTAAGGTAAGACATGCTACATATCTGCATTTCAATAAAAATAGACATTAGCAGAAAAAGACAATGACAGGGTTAAATTGCATGAGATAATATCTTGCCATTTCATCTAAGACATGCTACATATGCGTATTTCTCCTAAACCAAACCTTGTGTAAAATGCTAACTACATGTTTACATTGCATTCTCTATATGAACACTTAAGGTAAGACATGCTACATATCTGCATTTCAATAAAAATAGACATTAGCGTCGGTAAATAACAAATGGTTAAATTTAATCCTATAGCTGAACATGACGCTAACAGTTAAAAAATACAGGGGCAATTGTCAAAATAATTAACCATGTTGTGCACTAATACTCACCAACGAGATAACCAGGGGGCATTTGTCTTTCCTCAAACTGTCTCCACAGGGACGACAGAGAGAGGATGCGGGCATCATGACAAGCACCTCCAAAATTCGCATACACATGCATAATCCTCATCCGTGCGTCACAAACATACTGCACGTTGAGGCTATGAAAATGTTTGCGATTTCTGAAGGGCAAGTCATCAATTGGAGCACGCAGCGCAATGTGGGTACAATCAATGGCTCCCAAGACATTGGGCAATTGAGCAATATCAAAGAATTCCCGCTTCAGGCGCCTCCAATCACCATCATTCTGTGGGAATCCTATGTATTGCTTACTGATACGTACCATGGCGTTCAGAAAGTTATCAAACACCCCAGAGAATGTACCTTGAGCCAGGCCATGCATGTACAGTTCTCCGGATTGAAAACTCCCGGAGGCCAGGACGTATAGACAGCTTAGCATCTTACTCATGGGGGGAACAGCAGTCCTTATTTGTATACGTGGCTCCAAATGAGGTTTAAGAAGATCGTAAAGGCCAATGAGCTGTTCGCGATCGAGCCGATACTTATCAAAAACCTCAAAGTCACTCATGTTTTCCAAGGTGGGTCTCACCCTGTAGACACGAGGACCTCGAACCAGACGACCCCTTCGTCTCGGTCTGAGCCGCCGAGGCTGCCTGATTCGACCAACAGCTAGTTCGCCAATAGCACCACCAGCAGCGTCTACCATGTCATCGTCATCCATCTTTCAAAACAGCGTAACAAGGTAAGCACTTGATCTGATGTGGATCACAAGTGATGCATTGGCCATGTTGTTTGGGGGATTTATAGTACAATTAGTCCAATGGTAGTGAGTTTGTAATGATTGCTGATTGTATTCACCTGTTTGTATGTGAGCGGCGCCAATGCTTTGACAGTGGGCGTTTATTTGTTGTTTGCTGAAATGTTAGTTTCAAACAATGATTCTCAATGTGAAAGTGTCAAATATCACACATACAGTGCATGTTTGTAATGTTTGATCATATGCGTAATCAATATTTCCTAAACGCGATGTTATAGTAACAAGCACACGTCCAGGCTAACATGAATGAAAGTGCATAGTTGTGTATAATGTGCATCGAATGTGATCGATCAATGTTGCTGCAATATTGTTTGTAAATGATAAAGTAACATCTGTAGTATTGTATATATAAGTGATTTCAGAGCTGTCAATATTGTATGCGTCCCTTTCAAATCGCAATAATAATTCAGAACTTCCCGTCTGTCATCTGTAGTATTGTATATATAAGTGATTGCCGAGCTGTCAATATTGTACGCGTCCCTTTCAAATCGCAATAATAATTCCGAAATTCCCGTCTGCCATCTGTAGTATTGTATATATAAGTGATTGCCGAGCTGTCAATATTGTATGCGTCCCTTTCAAATCGCACTAATACTGAATAACTTCCGGCTGTCATCTGTAGTATTATATATATAAGTGATTGCTGAGATGTCAATATTGTATGCGTCCCTTTCAAATCGCACTAATACTGAATAACTTCCGGCTGTCATCTGTAGTATTGTATATATAAGTGATTGCCGAGATGTGAATATTGTACGCGTCCCTTTCAAATCGCACTAATACTGAATAACTTCCGGCTGTCATCTGTAGTATTATATATATAATTGATTTTCGATCTGACGATATTGTATGCGTCCCATAAAAATTGCACGAATACTGAATAACTTCCGGCTGTCATCTGTAGTATTATATATATAATTGATGTGCGATCTGACAATATTTCTGAATTGTCCCATTGAAATCTCCATAATAATGCTGTTCAAAAGTGTGTTTTACGTATATGTTGTATTGTAGTATTGAGTGTTAAAGTTCCTAAAGGGGCGGTACAGTGGTGAATCTGTGATGTGTATGGTTGAATCTTCTAATGACGTCATGATATTATTAACCTGCCTATGTAGTTGTGAAATCCTCATTGTGTTGTTGTATTGTGCTACATTGTTATTGTGTGCTGAATAAAATCTAAATGTGTGCTTTGTGGTTGCGTGATGGGTGATGCGTGTTATGTACATGTACGTATATATTGTGATTGTGTCCCACATATGCTGACTTGTATATAGCGGTCTGGCATTGTTGTTCCTTCCCATAAAGTGACATCTGTAATCTGGTGTAATGATGTTCGTGTTGTACGTAATTCCTAATGGTTTCTGGTGATGGAATCATGATGTTAAAAGTACAGTAAAATCCATATGTTGTGTTTTGTGATTCCTAGAGAGAATGTAATGTGTTTTTCCCCCATCATTTGAATGCACATGTATGAGTGAATGTTAAAAGTAATGTATGTGCATCCATGAGTGATCATGTGTTAAGCCTATGTAGATATGCAGTTGCTGCAAGCATATGAGTTGAATAACAGAAATGCAATAATAAAGGTAAATGAGAGATGTTTCCCATTGTGTAGTGTTTGTGAATCCAGAAATGTGTATTGATTTTTATTTTAATTGTAAATGTAATTTTATTGAAATAATAATGTGTTACTAGTGATGGGGATTTGTAGTTGATGTAATCTAAAAGTGTTAAAAATATTTATGGTGTGGTGAATATTTAATATTAAAAAACATAAGTCCACCATAGGGAAATAGTCATTTCTTTATCTATTTATCATAGCTGGGTCTAACGCATGAAATCATGTATTTTCTAGCGCTGGTATTTGGAGTTTTTCAGTCTACGCTATTTGCGTGCGTTAGGGAAATGAGGGTTTCGCGTGCACGAGCACGTCTTCCCAATAGAAGTCAATGGAGGCTCCAAAGATTTCTATATTTTTTTTTCTAAGACTGGTTTTCCTCGTAAAGTGAGTGACGTCATGAGCTTGTGTGAAAAAGTCGCTAAATCGTGTTCTTTTTGTAATAAATAAATATTTTGTGTATGTAATGTGGTGTATATTGTTTGTATGCATCGATGAGTGTATGTTTGTGATAATGTTATTCGTTAGATGTAGGTATATGAGGGTCTTTTCCCGTATGTCCATGTAAGTCAATGGGAAAATGGATTTGTGTGGATTTTTTTCAAACACCCGAGATCTCGCAACTTTAATCCTTTGTATTTTAAAGAAAAAATAAAAAATACGAAAAATAAAGATAGTGTTGTGTTTGTATGAGTGTAAGTGTACTTTGTGTAATATTTGTTTTGTGATTCGTGGATGTTTTTTTGTGCGGTATATGTTTACTACTGGGTCTGAGGTGGCGGTAGAAAGTTGAGCGTTAGGTGTATTTTGAGTCGCGGTAAATAAACTCTAAATACCGGAGTGCGTAAAAAACCCGCGTTAGGAGCCTCTAACGCTGGTTTTGACGGCTACCGCCGAACTCTAAATCTAGGCCTTGGATTACTAGCAAAGTATAGTACTTCAGTGTAATATTGGTTGATGTGCGTGTTTTTTCACATACAAGGCCTTTTTCAAATTGTGTCAGTCTTGATTCAGATGAAATACATAGATAGAACACTTCACTATCCTGTTGGAATTTCTTTATTATGACAGTCTTACTCAAACTGTTTATGACATAAGAAAAGTGCCTATGGTTATCTATACCATCTTAGTTGAATTTATAGAATATTATCATTACATTCCCTAAGAGTATAGGAATGTTTGAGTCTGAATACCCACGTATATGTTTTTGTTTGACCCCGTAATATCAAGGCATATAATTATAGACTCGACTTTTTGTCAAATTATCCGGTAGCACCCGGTATCTATATGATCTATATTTGGCGCTTTACTATTTGAATTGAATGTTCCGATGGGGCAAGCAAGCACCCAAGTAACGGTCAAATGTTTAGGAAGCAGCCAATTATATTGTTAGCCTGTCCGATATGGCTATTAAATCAAAGGATAACCCTTTGAAAAAGCTGTAGTATACGGCGAAACATGTTAGGGACTTAGGGAAATGGTGAGGAGTCTTAGCGAGCTCCTGTGTTTTAGCTGCTAACTGCAATTAGTGCTATGTTTATAATCATACAGGCTATCTATTAGGATATAGCCGTAATTCAATATATTAAAAGGAGATTTATCACTCACATAATAGACCGGCTTTCAACAGAGTGGCTGCTATCCAATCTGTAATCACCGTTTGGGAACCATACCGCCCCTCCGGTAATTCAACTGATAGCGAAAAGCCATTCCATTGTTACAAAACAACATTAGCCGAGTCATAAATATGACTATATCAGCTGCTCTTTAATACTTTACTACTACCGGTAAGCCAGATTATCGCACCGGTTCCAAAAACTAAATAACACGAGAGCAGAATCCTGATATAATAGCCATATCGGACAGGCTAACAATATAATTGGCTGCTTCCTAAACATTTGACCGTTACTTGGGTGCTTGCTTGCCCCATCGGAACATTCAATTCAAATAGTAAAGCGCCAAATATAGATCATATAGATACCGGGTGCTACCGGATAATTTGACAAAAAGTCTAGTCTATAATTATATGCTTTGATATTACGGGGTCAAACAAAAACATATACATGGGTATTCAGACCCAGACATTCCTATACTCTTAGGGAATGTAATGATAATATTCTATAAATTCAACTAAGATGGTATAGATAACCATAGGCACTTTTCTTATGTCATAAACAGTTTGAGTAAGACTGTCATAATAAAGAAATTCCAACAGGATAGTGAAGTGTTCTATCTATGTATTTCATCTGAATCAAGACTGACACAATTTGAAAAAGGCCTTGTATGTGAAAAAACACGCACATCAACCAATATTACACTGAAGTACTATACTTTGCTAGTAATCCAAGTGTGTTAATCCTAATGAGATTTGCCAAATTATTTCAAATATATGTATACTAGACAAAAAGGTAAAAATTATAAGTATCTCCCAGCTTAACATCGAGTACTTTTACCACAGAAGGAATACATACTAAAAAGTAACGCTTATTAAACGTTATCTATCCTTCAGTGGCCAAAATTTGTGAATTAAACAAACTAGTTAAAGTGAGATAACCTTATTGTAAAACCTAATCCGTGGAGAACAATAATAAACCATGGCACATTATTAAAACCCTGTATGTGTCTATTTTAATACAGCAAACTATTAAAAACTACGACACGCAATGGAAGTTTTATCCGTACTAGCCTAAAACAATTTGTTACATATTAACAAGAGAACGTGTAACATATTTATTTGAATCTGGGAAATATTGTAACAATAGAAAGTGTAACATTTACATAAGCAGATATAAAAAATATTATTGTGTATCTATATTATAAAAACCATGTTACACAGTAAAAACTCTATTTATACAATCGTAGAATTAATCACCAGTATGAATTATTAAAATATACTACATGTGGTAACAGTTGATGAGATTATTATTGCAAGAATTAGGCCTCAGCAATATATTTAGGACAAGTTGAGTTTAAGAAGTAGGCTACTTAATACTATTTACTTTAGCCTTATCTATTCATACATGCGCTTGTCTAACATTCCTCAAATTGTGCTTTCAAATAAGAGGATTAACAATTTCTAGGTCTTATTACCTAAGAGAACCCAAGTGGTAATCTTATCACATTATATCTTATATATACAAACCAATCGTGATATAAATATGAATTTTGATACTGAAAACTATCCTTTCAACTTTGAGGTATCTTAAAACCTATCGTCAAACAGCTATAACTATTAAAGTGTCATATGGTTAACTATTAAATACTACCTACTTATAGTAGATTTTAAGGACTGTGATATTGTTGTTAATTATCCAACAGTAAACCCAATTGACGCACATGTGATAACGGTCCCTTTACACACCTAATATTCTCCATACCCACGTCCAATATAAAGATTCTACAGACTATTTAGAATTTTTATTATTCTCAATCTAGCCAGTTCTGTAGATATCACCAACTTGAGACCCCAGAATTTCGACCCCAATACTCTCCTTTTCCTAATACAACATAGCTCCTATTATAGCTAGTGTTTTTAATTATTTGTTGTTTTCCGCTAATTTTAGCACTGTTTAATTAATAAACGTTAAGTTTTAATTTAGTGAGGTTCGTGTACATTTTGAGAACAATATCATTTCAATCATTGATTAGTCTTATTGAATGTCTTGGTTAATTCCAGTTTATTTATCAAGCTCTCGAGTGCTTCAAGTGTACTCTTTTCAGTGGTTATTAATTTAACCACGTCCAGTTTTCAAAGTTGCAACTAAGTACACAGCACCGCTGACTCAAGTATTACATACTATTACATCTGGAAATCATTCCAGAATTAGTTATAGTAAGAGATCCAGAGCTTAGTCTTAAATGTAATTGTAGTGCCATTGGTCTCCCCTTCTTTTCTTTCAAATTTCAAGACATCAGCTCAATGAGCAAACAAAAAAAAAAAGAAGAAGAAAATCAAAGTTGTAAGACATTTTTTGAGATCAGCATGCCTATCAGACTATTTACCCTCTAAAGAGCTATAAGGCCACCCTTGGGCCTTTATAAGAAATAAACAATATAATAAATCCAAGAAGGTAATTGGAACCAGTACAAGACCTCTCATGGGTCTCAATCAGTGAATCTTATTTTTCCTATCTTAAGGGAAGGGGTTATCAAGTAACGCTTATGCATTTCAATCATCAGTAATTTATCACAATCTAGGTGTATTTAGGTGATCCACTAAATGTAGGCATTTTTAACGAAAATAGCGATATTAGTATAATAAATCCTTTGTCATTCTATCTATTGTCTTTCAATAGAATCAATGTGTTAGCCCTACTGAAAAGGCTATCCAGATTTGTAAATTGTTAGGATCACCAAGTAAAAAAGATGGTTGAAAAATAAATTAGGGAATTGAAGGGTTTCTATAGGATTCAATTTCCTTTGCTTACGAAGTAAGCTCAATGGTGTGAGGAAGGGGAGGAATGGGGGGGACGGAGCCAGCAAAAACTCAAGAGGTTGGGGTTAGGGGCAAAAAAAACCCAGATAATATTTTAAAGCCGGGCTGATAAAAAAAAAAGGAAAAAAAAAAAGAATGGTACAAGCCTCTCCGCTGTATCTCCCCTCAGGGTTGCTGTCACTACTGGACGGAGATGGAAAAGGGGCATGGGATATGACCCACTCCCTCTCACAGAGTGGGAAAGAGTGAGGGGAGATATCTTTGGACAGGATGCAAACTAGAATGGGGTACATATATAAACAGGGGCTATGGAATCATATAGAGAAATGTGTATTCTATAAAGGCAAACCAATACTGTTGGGTGTGTGTGTGTGGGGGGGAATTGGCAAATATGTGTTATAAGAGTTCCCACAGCTGCAACTATTATATTTAGGATGCAATGAACATACAAAGAACATGTCCAATATGTAAACGTGAGAGTAGGATAGCACAGTAAGGGGACCCCCAGAATGTACATATTTTGCCTAATTAAATCTTCCAAACGTAAGTATAACTCTACAGGTGTCTTTAAATTATAAGTCTGTCGTAAGGGTATGGGCCCTATACCCCACAGCAGAAGCAAAGCCTTCACCTGTAATTAATAGTAGTTAGTAACTGTCATATTGCACTGCCTGGAACCAATGAGGTGTTACTGTCCCCTCTATCTAAATAAAACAACAGTCAGAGAGTTCTCTAGGAATGCATGTAAACTAAGGAAAACAAAGCTTATAGTAAACTGGCTACTATAGAAATTGGAGCCATAATCTAGTGTACTATTTTTTAAAGGTATAATGTGACTTATTTCAATTGTTGTATCTGGGATAGTGTGTCAAGCTTGATATGAGAAACAAGTTACATAGTATAAGTTATATGCCGGTTCAAAACACTTATAACATACAGATCATACAGTTCCTTGAGAGCTAAGTCGACCTACCTATACTGTGTTTGTGTATAGAAGATCTGAAGTTAAAGGGACAATCAATCAAAATTAAACTTTCATTATTCAGATAAAGCAGCCATTTTAAACAACTTTCTAATTTACTTCCATTAACTAAATGTGCACAGTCTTTTTATATTTAAACTTTTTGAGTCACTAGCTCCTACTGAGCATGTGCAAGAATAAGTGTGTATGCATTTGTGAATGGCTGATGGCTGTCATATGATACGTGTATGCATTTGTGATTGGGAGTGGAAAAAGACATAACTTTTAAAATGATCAGAAATAAAATCTCCTACTCATTTGAAGTTCATACTAAGTGCCATTGCATTGTCTTGTTATCTTGCATTTTTTGATTATGCAAATCTACTGTGTTGACTGGTGCTTTAAAGGGTTGGAGATCTTGAAATAGGCCTGGACCATAGCGCAGAGCAAACTACAGGATCACATATGTCTATTGCATATGACAAACCATAACTTATCCATGACTCTCCTCTAGTGGTCACAGTTGGGATCAGCATCTGATTTCTAGAAATTTTAATTTAATTTAAATCCCTAGCCGGTCGTTAAGTAAATATAAGTAAATATCTCAGGTAATATCTAGCAGATGTCTAGGTCTCATTAGTCAGGCTTGGGGGGATGGCCAGCCTCTGTCCTGTGGAAAAATCACAAAAGTGAGCAGTAATGTCGCCCCAATACCCCTATCACTGGGTTCAGCATAAATAAATTGACAGTACTGTACATTCCCCTGTGTGCAAGTTTCCAATCTAAAACATTTCTAAAAAACATAACAGACCAAATATATCAACATCAAACCTATGACCATTTTCGACATACATTCTAGTAATAGCACTACACACAAACATGTCAACGATAAAAAAATGTGGTAAATAACCCAGACCGCAGGGTCAGTGGTAATATGACAACTGTCCATATAAGTATAGTATTACGAGGGTGTCATAGACCGTTATCCTGCTTGAGTAAAAACACAAAAATAAGATAACTAAGCTAGTGTCAAAGGGGTCATAGTCCAGACAGCTTAGGAAACAGTGGTTCTTATAGTCGGCATGAATCCATTCTATGGCAGCTTATAACAGAGTGCTGCAATTTATGTTCTCCAAACCAGAAGCTTATCCTACCCCAACTTTATGGACAGTACAGCCGGCTCTCTTAGGACACGCCTGCCTGCATATGGAAGTCCTAACTGCAGGCTGTTCCACAAAATAGTTACCAGGGTCAGAGCTCAATGCAGCTGCGGTGACGGACTGCTGCAGTTTACCACGTCTTGCGGATCTTGTTCTCCAGACTATCCCAGAAGCTGCACCATCTTTTTCAGGCAGTATTTGTTCGAAAATCTTCATCAGCAATGATGCCTCTTCAGGTAGGCTAGTGCTGAGGGTTGTCATGTGCTCAGTAGGACTAACAGAGAACTCCCGTTGCGTGTCTTCTCTTGGGATAACATGTCGCACACTCCCGGTCTCATCCAATTGCATGGGTACTGCCTCAGTTTCTAGAGGAATCAGTGTGTGAGGGAATGAAATCTGTCCCATGTTAGATACATGGTTAGCCTCAGCTTTAGATGTGTCTTCTAAATGTGCCGGGGTCAGTAACGTTCCAAGGTCCCTCCTGAGGTCTCCAAGAAATTCAGCTATGAGCAATTTCATTTTCTCCTCCCATATCTCACCTGTCGTCGCCATCTCAGAGTCGGGGTAGGAGTGGGTCAGTTCAATCTCTAGTCTAACACCTCAATCCGTTGCTCCGTTACTTCTAGTTGATATGTATGCACCGCATGGGTGAGAAGATGGCCGCTCCCGGATGGTATCTGCTTAGGCTGGGGCGTCTGTATATCAGGGCAGCCTATTTCTAAAGCCTTTTCTTTTTATATTTTGTCCGGTAAGCAGAGTCTAGTCATCTGGGGAGGTGATAGCAGCTAAATAGTATATTCTGAACGGTTTTAGCTTAGCTGGAGCTATCAAAGAGTGCGACCATTCAGTGCCGTGGCTGGCTCCGCCCCCCCACTTCTTGTCTTTAACGCCGGGTTTATAAAAACCTGTAATACCATACCAGCGCTGTAAGTGAGCGGTGACAATAACGTGCAAGTTAGTACCGCACCCCTCATAACGCAAAACTCGTAATCTGGCCGTATGTTTATAAAGCGATGTCGCATAATATTTAATTATATATACACAACATAAGGTTAACCTTTTTTTTCAATCATTAGACTTTACCTACCATCCTGATCACGCATCTTCCTGGATGCCGTTATATATCTATAGCGGAATCTCTTTTTCCAGTATGCTCTACCTACATAGTGCTGTTTTCATTTTAGTTCACTAGTAAGTTGTCCAGTTACGGCTTTTCTTTTGTCACTTTCTACTTTACTTAAGTAATATAGTTTTGACTATAGTCTAGCATAAAACATGAGACAGGCAACCTTGGACAATACGTATTAAAGGGGTATGAACCCCCTTTCAGGATTCAGATAAAGCATAACATTTTAAACAACTTTCATAAATTACTTCTATTATCAATTTTTCTTTATTCTCTTGGTATCTTTTGTTGAATGGCAGATATGTAAGATTAGGAGCCAGCCTTTTTCTGGAGCGCTATATGGCAGCAGTTTTACAAGAATGTTATCCATTTGCAAGAGCAGTAGGGGGCAGCACTATTCCTGTCATGTAGTGCTCCAGATGCCTACCTAGGTATCTCTTCAACACAGAATATCATTGGAGGGAAGCAAATCTGATAATAGAAGTAAATTGGATTTTTTTTTAAAAAAAGGTATGCACTGTCTGAATCACAAAATAAATTTTTTGTTTCATATCCCTTTTAAGGAAAAACCTCCTTGTGTAATATCTTACCCTTCAGTAATAAGAATTTAAAGAATGGCAAATGCACTCAGAAACAAAGGAGCAGCTGAGGTATTTAAAAAAAGAGAGGGAAATAGCCCAGTTACTAACGCGTGATGCTTGTAACAGTCAAGTACGCTGTTTTACTGAGGCACGCCCCCTTCACGTCACTACGTAATCACGCACAGGTGGATTACACTGAGCGGCATATTCAAGCGTCCTGTGAATATGGACCAACGGAACTGTTTTGGGATAACCCCGCATCGGTTAACTACAACCAAGACAGACATTTGGTTTGTCTTAAGGACATTATCCTTGTGACCTGCTGAATTCGGGTGAATCCCGCTTGCTATTTGTCATCACATACCTCACATGTTTGAGGTAATTTCTCGTGAGTAGCTCCTAGATTGGGGATTGGGCTCACATTTGTGTTTGTGGAATCTTCATTAAAAGTACTGCGCTTAGAGTCTTTTGTGCGCTCTCTTCATTTTTCTTTCAGATACGTTGTTCACCTGATTTGGCTGTCAGGCCAGTGAGAGCAGCCGGACTCCAGGATAGTGCATGAGATTTGAACTTTGCACGTTACTGAAGCACCGGATTTGTGAGACTATATTATTACAGGGTGTATACTATACACCACTGTTGTTTTCAGTTTTTTATTATTATTTGTATGCTGTGTTTATTTTAGGTGTGCGCTTGACAGTGAGGGGCCATAAGAAAAATATTGAATTTTTTCAATTATTTGGTCACACCCTCATTATTTATTGTTGTTTTTATATTTATGTATATATATTCATATATATTTAAATTTGCTGCCCATCACTGCACGACTTACCCCCTTCCCCGCTCTAGGTTTTCATGCTTTGTCTGACGGCATGAGAACGAGGCTCCCATTGGAGCCTATGGAAGTGTGCTCTCGTGACCGCGATGCTCGTGTTCATATTGCACCTAAAAAAACTATATTTTGCGCTCTACTTTTAATCTGGCCCTAAGTATGAAAAGTCTAAGTTATAAAGGTGGAATTAGTCTGTTACATGTGTATGTCCTTGGCTATGATGTACCTCAGTGATACACCTGCTATGTGAGTGCATGAAAATGTCTTCACTTACCTAAAGATGTACCCACTCTTCTGTGCTTACCAACTGCAGAGATGACTGCCTCCAGTAGGGAGCTCATCCAGTGCTTTAAACGTAACAGCTGAGGATCTGTGTTTAAAGTATATCAACTACCCAAAAGGAGGAGGCTAGGAGACAGGTTCCTGAGACACCTGTGGCAGGCTTGTGACTAACTCCTCACTTTGATGGACTATGTCACTTCCTAATTCTCCAATCTCCCCTCTTAAAGGGACATGAAACCCAAATATTTTCTTCCAAGATTCAGTTACAGCATACAATTTGAAACAACTTCCAATTTACTTCTATTATCAATTTTGATTCATTTTCTTTGTATCATATATTGAAGAAGCAGCAATGCACTACTAGGAGCTAGCTGAACACATATGTAAGCCATGACAAAAGGCACATATGGCTTCATACACCTTTAAGTAGTAGCTCTCGGGGTGGGGGGGGGGGGGGAAATGGGCCTCAAATCAGTCTGAGGACCCCTTTCAACGAAGAATCTGGAGCACCTCAATTCTTCACATTCCTCCTGTGGACTGGAATACCAGAGGCATGAGAAGGACTGTGTGGTCTTAAAGCTTTGTGAATCTTTGCCTCCTCCTAGTTTTCAGGAGTTGAATCCCAGGAGTAATGGCTTGTGGACTCTCACAACCTTATTAAAGAAAATGTTTCTTTGTTTTTCTTTTCTTCCTTTTTTAATGGGATCAGAGCAGTTCAAAGACAAATGTAAAGCTTACAAATTTTTACGAGAGTGAATAAAAAAGTAATGCCTAGACGTTTGTAATTTTTGATCTTTTAGAGTGAATATGAATGTACAATGTTATAGAGGTGTCCTTACCCTACTAATGTATGCTTTTGGTTTTATGATTGAGTGAAAACCAACATGGATCCGAGGCTAAAACAAAGAGCTGTCATTGAATTTCTGACGAAAGAGGGTTGTGCACCTAAGGAAATCCATAATCGGCTGAAGAGGTGTTATGGGGTAGTTGTAGTGGACATTAGCAATATTAGGCATTGGGTGAAGAAGTTTCAAGAAGAAGAAACCGAAAATGCAGATAAGCCAAGGAGTGGCCGTTCATCAACATCCGCCGCTACTGTGTTCATGATATTCGAAGTTCATCTTTTTTGCACATTGAGTTAGCACTCGCACGAAAACGTTTTAGTTTCAACTTGTAATACGTGCGCAACCAGCAAAAAGCTTACTACTAGCAGGAGCGCAAAATACTACTCCACTTGGGGGTTGATCCGATAAAAATCGTCGCCCGCAAAAGCTGGTGACGCCAATATTTGCGCGGGTTTGGTATCCTATATACGGCGTAACCTAGAAGTTACGAGCGTATATTTCTGCCGTCGCCCGTAGTTTTTTGGGCCATAGGCAGGTATACCAAACCCGCGCAGTTTGGTATCCAATATACAGCGTAAGGACTTACGTGGCGAAAATGGAGAAATCTTACTCCATTTTCACCTCGCCACAAAAAGCAGCCGTAAGAAGCCTTACGCTGACTATTGGAGAACCGTAACTCCCTAAACTGGCTGCTAAATAAACCTAACACCTAACGCATGCGCAATGTCTATCTCCCTGTCAACCGCGATCTGCTAAATAAAACCTAACACCTAACGCATGCGCAATGTCTATCTCCCTGTCAACCGCGATCTGCTAAATAAAACCTAACACCTAACGCATGCGCAATGTCTATCTCCCTGTCAACCGCTATCTCCCGCCGCAATCCCTAATAAAGTATTTAACCCCTAAACCGCGCCATCTACATAAACTAACCCCCTACTGTGAGCCCCTAAAACCGCCACATCTAACTGATCTATCCCCTAATGTGAACCCCTAAAACCGCCACCATCTAACTGATCTATCCTCTAATGTGAACCCCTTACACCGCCGCCATCTATATTAAAATTATTAACCCCTAATTTAATCTACCTACCCCGCCGCCAGCTATATTATCTATATTAACCCTAAGTATATTATAGTTAATATAGTTATTACATTATATATATTAACTATATTAACCCTAATTATATTAGGGTTAATATAGTTACTATAGTATTTATATAAACTATATTAACTATCTAACCCTAACACCCCTAACTAAATTCTTATTAAATAAATCTAATTCATATTATAAACTAAAATATTCCTATTTAAATCTAAATACTTACCTATAAAATAAACTCTAAGATAGCTACAATGTAATTAATAATTACATTGTAGCTATGTTAGGGTTTATATTTATTTTACAGGTAAATTGTTAATTATTTTAACTAGGTATAATAGCTATTAAATAGTTATTAACTATTTAATAGCTACCTAGTTAAAATAATTACCCAATTACCTGTAAAATAAATCCTAACCTAAGTTACAAATACACCTACACTATCAATAAATTAAAGAAACTTCAAATATCTATCTAAAAATACAATTAAATAAACTAAACTAAATTACAAAAAAACAAACACTAAATTACAAAAAATAAAATAAAGATTACAAGATTTTTAAGCTAATTACACCTATTCTAAGTCCCCTAATAAAATAATAAAGCCCCCCAAAATAAAAAAATTCCCTACCCTATTCTAAATTAAAAAAAGTTCAAAGCTCTTTTACCTTACCAGCCCTTAAAAGGGCCTTTTGTGGGGGCATGCCCCAAAGAAAACTGCTCTTTTGCCTGCAAAAAAAAACACAATACCACCCCCCAACATTACAACCCACCACCCACATACCCCTAATCTAACCCAAACCCCCCTTAAATAAACCTAACACTACCCCCCTGAAGATCTCCCTACCTTATCTTCACCACGCCGGGCCGAACTCCTCATCCGATCCGGGCGATGTCTTCCAGCAAGCGGCAGTGAAGTCTTCTTCCATCAGGGCGATGTCTTCAAGCAAGCGGCAGAGAGTCTTCTTCCATCGGCGATGTCTTCAAGCAAATCGGCAGCTTCAATCTTCTTTCTTCGCTCTTCCGCCGCGGAGCATCCATCCGGCACGACGACTTCCCGACGAATGAGGTTCCTTAAAATGACGTCATCCAAGATGGCGTCCGTCGAATTCCAATTGGCTGATAGGATTCTATCAGCCAATCGGAATTAAGGTAGAAAAATCTGATTGGCTGATTGAATCAGCCAATCAGATTCAAGTTCAATCCGATTGGCTGAATATATATATATTATAATAACAATATTAACTATATTAACCCTAATATAATTAGGGTTAATATAGTTAATATATATATAATATAATATTTATATTAACTATATTAACCCTAATATAATTAGGGTTAATATAGTTAATATATATAATATAATATTTATATTAACTATATTAACCCTAATATAATTAGGGTTAATATAGTTAATATAGCTGGCGGCGGTGTAGGGGGATTAGATTAGGGGTTAATAATTTTAAAATAGATAGCGGCGGGGTAGGGGCTCACTTTAGGGGGTAGGTAAGGTAGATGGCGGCGGTGTTAGGGGCTCACTTTAGGGGCTCACTTTAGGGGGTTATAGATTTAATATAGCTGGCGGCGGTTTAGGGGTTAATAACTATTAGGTTGCGGCGGGGTTTGGGAGCGGCGGTTTAGGGGTTAATACATATTTTATTGTTAGGATAGTGAGGGGGGATAGCGGATAGAGGGTTAGACGTGTCGGGCTATGTTAGGGAGGCGTGTTAGACAGTGCGGGTGATTTAGACTTTAGTCAGGTTTTGTAGGCGCCGGCAGTTTCTAACGTGCCGTAAGTCACTGGCGACGCCAGAAATTTGTACTTGCGCAGATTTCTGGACATCGCTGGTTTATCCGACTTACGGCACGTTAGCATCTGACGACGCAGTATATGGGATAGCTCGAGTTGCGAGCTGAAACTGCGGTCGACGCGGGTTCCCTCGCTTGCGCCGCAAACTACGATCTATATCGGATCACGCCCTTGTAGTTTAGCCCTAAATCGTGCAACTAACACTGCTAATTGGATCAATGGCACCAGCAGTGCACCTTTGCGGAAGTTAAACACATAGTAAAAGCAGGGTCGATAATTATAAAACTACAAGTTCTAACGGATTAGAGTATGTGCCCTAAGCAAATGGGGCATACTTACTCAGCATTTATCTCTCTCTTTACTACTATGTTCTCAATAGTATGTCAAGAATGAACATGAATGTTTTTTTCTGTAAAAAAAATAAATAAGGAAAGCTTAATTTTAAAGTTGATTCTTAGATGGGTATTTTTGAAGACTAATTATTTTAGATTTTTTTTCTTAAAGATGTACACTTTTAGAAAACAACATACTTGTATCTTTGGAGTAGTTTAGCCTTGTAAACCAGATAATAGTTAGTGATTGTGTATAGAGAATTTTTTTTAGTGCTTGTAGTAATTTAGTGTCAATAAAATGACTAGTATATATATTTATTAATGTATAATTAGTACATGAATATTCAGAGCAACCACGGCTTTCATTAACCACTATGATGCACATGACAAGGCATCCTTGCTGATATTGCACCTATTTTTACATGATGGAATAAAGTATTTTTGCTTTTATTCACTATTCCTGGATTTGCTCCAGTTTCTTTCTGTGAGGATTTTCCATTTGCTGTGGAATACAAGGGTACCCTACAAAAGACCATTTTAAGGGCTATTTGTAGTTTAGTTTTAGAATAGTTTTTATTTTGGGGTAAAAGAATAAGCATAACTTTTTATTTTTAGTAATTTCTTTGTTATTTTTTGTAATGTTAGGGTTTGTTATTTGTTTGTAATAATAGGTTGTTGTTTTTTAGTAATGTTAGGCTTTTTATTTTTTTTATTAAAGTAATGTAGGTATTTTTTTTGGTAATGTTAGTTTTTTATTTTAATAGTAATGATAGTTTTTTTTATTGTAATTGTTGTTTTTTTATTTTAAAAGGTAAGATTAGATTTTTTTAAAGGCAGTTAATTATTTTGGTAAAGGTAGGGTTAGTCTATTCTGGGTTAACTTAGGGGTTGTTAGGTTAGGGGGTTTAGATGTTAGTGGGATATTTTGCATTTGGGGCTGGCGGTTAAGGGTTAATAGTGTAGCAGTTTTGTTTGCTATGTGGGGTGTGGCAGTTTAGGGGTTAATAGTGTACATAGGTAGTTTGTTATGTGGGGGCTGATGGTTTAGGGGTTAATTGTGCAGTGCAGACTTTGCGATGTGGGGGGCTGGCAGTTTAGGGTTTAACAGTGTAGAAGCTTACTTTGCGGTGGGTTGTGTGGCAGTTTAGGGGTTAACAGTGTGGAAGCTTACTTTGCCGTGGGTTGTGTGGCAGTTTAGGGGTTAACAGGGTAGAAGCTTACTTTGCGGTGGGTTGTGTGGCAGTTTAGGGGTTAACAGTGTAGAAGCTTACTTTGCGGTGGGTTGTGTGAGGGTTTAGGGGTTCATAGTGAAGTTTAGTGCAACTGTTTCATTTGGACAAAATGTTTTGAGCAATCGCATTTGCTTTCAATTTGTAATACAAGCACATATTACTGTTCTACGCTACCCATAGAAAATATGGGAAGCGTAAATTACCACGAGTTTGCGCAAGCTAATTTGCGGTAATTTTAACAGCGCATCACTTGTAATATGGATTTCAGCATAAAGAACACTGTGATCTCGCGATCGTGTTTATGCTCCTTGTTCTAACGATAGCGCTCCACTTGTAATTTGGCCCTTACTCTATATCACTGGTTTTCAAACCTGTCCTCAGGCCTCCCCAACTGGCCAGGTTTTCAGGATTACCTTGGCTGAGAGCAGGTAAAATAACTATGTATACAAATCAGCTAATTATTTCACCTGGCTGTGCTCCAGTTCAGATATCCTCAAAGAGTGGCCTGTTAGTGAGGTCCGAGGACAGGTTTGAAAACCAGTGCTCTATATGTAAGTAATTTGCAATTCACTACTTAATTGATGATAATAATAAAAATAATAATAACTAGTATTTATATAGCGCCTTTCTCCCAGTGGGGCTCAAAGCGCTTATTAAAGGGACAGTCAAGTATAAATTAAACTTTCATTATTCAGATAGGACTTTTAATTTTAATCGATTTTCCAATTTACTTTTATCATCAAATTTGCTCTTTTCTCTTGTTATTCTTAGTTTAAACTAAACATAGGTAGGCTCATATGCTAATTTCTAAGTCTTTGAGGGCTGCCTCTTATCACATGCTTTTCAACACAAAGAGACAGAAAGTACATGTTAGCCATATAGATAACACTGTGTTCAGGCACAGGGGGTTATTTAAGATCACAATACAATGCTAAATTTAAGACAAAAGATAATAAACAGTCACAGTCATGTGATCAGGGGGCTGGAAGAAGGTTCCTAGATACAAGGTAATCACAAAGGTAAAAAGTACATTAATATAGCTGTGTTGGTTATGCAAAACTGGGGAATGAGTAATAAAGGGATTATCTATCTTTTAAAACAATAACAATTCTATGGTTGACTGTCCCTTTAAGCGCTCACTCTCTGAGATAACCAAATTGGCAGCTGAATAGTAATAGTTATTATTACACAATTTAATGGTACTCATTTTATCAACCTTGGAAGGATGAAGGTCTGAGTCGGCCCTGCCTGTGACCTTGGATCTTTTAAGCAGGCTTTTTTTGTAGTCAGGGCATTTACCTATGTACTGCATGCATATATAAAAACTATTTAAATGTCCCTTTCAAAGAACATTTAACTAAATTACAAAGAGTGAAGCTATGCATCATTTCAATGTAATAAGTGTGCAATATTGCACTGCTGCTTTCTCCAGTACAAAAATAAATATTTTTTTTTTAGTTATTTTGGGTGCTAAAAGCTCTGTTATCTACACAGGTAGAAAGGGTGTTGCAAACAGTGATGCCTTCCTTTTTTAATATATTTATGTGATATGCACACAGTATAAATGCTGAAATAAATAACTGAACGTCAAAATTCAACCAAAATTGCTACCTGAGGAAAGTCTATGTGGAGAAAAGTGATCCAATATTCACAATATATGATTGGGTGAAGGATTTTATATCCCAGCAACATAATGTTCAAAGAACCATATAGCACCTAAACAAAAGTGAGTGTATTTTAAAGGGGCAGTAAACTATGTGCAGAATTATATAACATTATTTTCTAGGTTTACTGCCCCTTTAAATAGCAGTTGTACTTATAAATAAATCTCCTGTCTATACGGAATGGTGATAAAATGGAATAAAGGTTCATTGTAGTAAACAAATCGCCTGCTCTCATTTGTACTTAGAGCATAATTGTATCACTATCATCCCTTCAAAACTATGGCCTAGATTTGGAGTTTGGCGGTTGATGGCCTGCTAACGCTACGCGTGGTTTATGTCTAACGCACGGCATTGTTTGACTCCGGTATTTAGAGTTCAAATAAGACCATCTAACGATGCTCCTAACGCGTGTATGTCACACGCGGAATCCAGCCCGCGTTAGACAGTCTCCCATAGAGATCAATGGAAAATCAAAAAAATAGCTTTTTTCACCTAACACTTGATCTCGCGAGAAATACGCACGGCTCGGTCATATGACGCATACCACATCATGCACAACAATAACATGCCGCAAATGTCACAACAACAATCAATCAACAAAGCACACAAGCATTACACATTCACAAGCGGGGGGAATTTTAATAAAATTTAATACGGGGAATACGCATATACTTTAAGATGCGGAAATACGCTAAATAACAACAAGGAAAAAAAATACATACACTAGCAAAATACTCGCATTCAATATCACTATATATTAGGACAAACATACATATACAACACTTCACTAATAACACACCATCGCAAATTCACATTTAAAAAGAATACTATTGGTCAATGTTATAGAAAACGACCACTATGACATCATCGCATTCTACACATTCCACAAATAGTAACTCAAAATGAGCATGCGCAAATTCACACACCTAATACACATTGCACAAATACGAATTGCTAATAAAGCACACATGAACACAATTTACAACGCAAATAGGTACATCATTAAACATTTACACAGGGTATATAAGCACCACACAAGCATGGCTTCTTTGACTGTGTTGCTGGTGGGTCTTTGGAGATTGGAGGTTTAAGATTAGAGAGTTTGTGCATTATTGTGAGTGAGTTAGTGTTAGTGTGAGAGAGTCAGTTGTTAGTGTTATTGTGAGTGAGTGAGTGAGTGAGTGGGAGTTAGTGGTAGTGGGAGAGAGTCAGTTAGTGGGAGTTAGTGAGAGTTAGTGGTAGTGTGATAGAGTCAGTTAGTGGGAGTTAGTGAGAGTTAGTGGTAGTGTGAGTTAGTGAGAATTAGTAGTAGTGTGAGTTAGTGAGAATTAGTAGTAGTGTGAGTTAGTGAGAATTAGTAGTAGTGTGAGTTAGTGAGAATTAGTAGTAGTGTGAGTTAGCGAGCGAGTGATTTTTCTGTACACTTAACACATTTACACGCAAACACATTCAATACATATATACACTTATCAATAACACTACATACACTCCATACCCCATAACCTCTCATACTACACTCCATACCCCATTCCCTGTAATCCCATTTACTCTTATCCCATACCCCATCCCCTAGTTACATTTAGTTTACATATCCTCCTTTTAGTCTTCTTCTTTTTGTTTATTTAAATACTCCTTACACTCTTTGTTTTTTTCAGATCCCTCTCACACTTTCAGCACTTATTTTGTCTTTTTAGTTCTTTATTTTAAACCCCCTTCATTTCATCACACTCACTTTTTGTTTGCTTATTTGGGGTTTAGTTTAGGGAACAGATGGAGGGCAGGCAGGGGAGAGGTAGAGGGGGGAGGAGAGGGAGGGGGAGAGGAACAGGGCAGGAAGGGGGGCCTATATGGCCAGGTATAGGAGGCTGCAGCACCAGAAGACCACCCCGACTGAGAAGAGGAAGCTCTGGCATGAGATAAGGAATGCAGTCAATGCAGTGGGTGGCCGGAACAGAGATATGGACTCTATAAAACATCGATACCGGGACTGCAAAATGGATCTCAAGAAAAAGTTAAGCCTGGAGGCCCGACATTCCGCAGGAACCGGTGGCGGCCCTGCCCTGGAAATCGAGTACTGCAGATGGGAGGAAATGTTGCGGCCCAGCATCTCCGAGGTGGATGTAGTCGGTATCGGAGGAATTGATACCGGGAACCTGCCATTCTCATCTGACGGTAAGCTCATTTAAGAATAAATTCACATACGAATGTATTTCAAGGGACACTATACGCAAACCTTTACTTTCATGATTAAGGTAGCGAATACAATTTGACAAAACATTCAAATGTACTTATATTACCTAATTTGAATCATTCTTGAGATATATTTTAATGAAGAAATAGCCATGCACACGGTGAACCAATCACAGGAGGCAGCTATATTCAGCTAACAATCAGCATCTTCTAAGCATATCTAGATATGCTTTTCAGCAAAGAATATCCAGAGAATGAAGCTAATTAGATAAGAAAAGGACATTAGAAAGTTGATTATAAATGTATGCTTCTAAATCATGAAAGATAAAACTTTGGGTATAATGTTCCTTTAAGGATCAGATTAATGCTATAACGTTATTTACACGCATTCACAATTACTTTGCGGTTACATCAGTATCTAGGCTATAGGTTAGGTGTGCATTTAAACAGACTGAAAACAAACGCTAAAACATTCAGATTTAACAGAGATATCACAAACACGGTTTAGAAAATTCGGAAATCGTATTGATTGGTAGATTTCAAAGTGGATTAATGATTCTGCTTTTGTAATTGTATCGTAAGCTAAGTCATTTAAAGCTTGATTTGGAAATATGCTAATATATACATTTTTTATTTGTTCAAATATACAGAGTCTGGGGAGGAGGCAGCACAACAAATACAGCCTCCTCCATCTCCCCGGGATGAGAGTGGTGGGGAGGAATTTCCACTTCGGAGGGAAGAGGCCCCCCGTGACGAAGAGCGCACGGAAGCTGATGAAGAGGCCCCGGAAGCAGAGGAGGAGCCCGCGGAACCAGAGGACCCTCAAAGACCCGCACCCCGCCATGCACGGGCACCCCGCCGTGCACGGGTACCCCGCCGTGCACAACAAGAGGAAATAGCGGAGGTGCGGGTTCTACTAGACTACATAGACTAGATGCGTAACTCCCGGATACAAAATATAGAAGGCCGAACTAGAATTCTTGAAGGACAAAACCAAATAATTGAAGGACAAAACCAAATAATTGAAGGACAAAACCAAATAATAAACATACTTAATAGAATAGAAGAAGGGCAAAACAGAATCATTAATCTACACCAAGAGATGTTTAATTTTTTCCGGGAGGCGCATGCTGGTCTGCCTCCTGGTCCGCCTCTTGCTGCTGGGCCTCCTGCTGCTGGGCCATCTTCTCCTGCCGGGCCATCTTCTCCTGCCGGGCCATCTTCTCCTGCCGGGCCATCTTCTCCTGCCGGGCCATCTCCTCCTGCCGAGCCATCTTCTCCTCCTCAGCCATCTTCTCCTCCTCAGCCATCTTCTCCTCCTCAGCCATCTTCTCCTCCTCACCTTGGTCGTCCCAGTACTCTTCCTTCCACTCTTCCCACAACATCTCCAAGGAGAACTCGTCAGAGTCGGCAGTTGCCCCTCCCAGAGCCTCAGCCCCATGGGAAGAGGGGAAGGAAGAGGAAGTAAGTATTTGTTTTCATGTTTAATGTTTTTTTTATTTAATGTGTAATGGATAGGTATGTGATGATGTGGTTTTCATACACTTGTGGACCACACTCTGTATATAATCTACTTCTATGGGACCGGGTCCATGGAGGCAGATTGTTTGCAGAGTGTGGGTTATAAGTGTGTGAAAACCACATCATCACATACCTATCCTTGCTCATGATATTGATTGGTTTCTGTGATGTGATGTCCAAACTGTTTCCCGAATCGCAAACAAAATTACCATTACAATTATCCATGATGGCATATTACTGTTTGAATGCCAATAACACAGCTTAAAGGGACAGTCAGAAAATTATTGATTACAAAGAAAACACTGTATTACGCATTATCAAGTTGGAAACAACAAAACATGGAGAAATACGTGTGATTTATGTGCTTACCCTTGTATCTATGACTATGAAAAATGAACACTTATTTGTTGTTCTGACATAACAACATTTTAGATATCAATGATCAATACATGGTAAATAATATGCTGTATGAGCACAAGGTTTAACATATACAAATGCTATCCAAATGCCCTCTAGTGGTCAAATTGTATAATGATTACATGCACTCTTCAAGCTCGAAGAAATGAGCACACGAACCTCATAGGTTTAGCTAGCAAATTAAAATAAACACAGACAAATGATTAATTGGTGAGAAAACTTTGATATCATTGATATTCCAAAATTGACTTTTAGAATAATGCAAAACATTATTTGTTTTCTAAACTGTCCCTAAAAATATGCTAACATATATTTGAAGATTGTTGGTATATCTACATGTACTTGTTCAAACAAGAAATATTGAAAACAGATTTATATTGACGTGTTAAATAAAGTCTATTTTCTTAAAGAGACATTATTGTGTTCATTTATTTTCAGAAAGACATTTGTTTTAACAATGAATATGGTTTAAAGTCCTTTTATGAGTGGGGGGTGAAAATATGCTAACAATAATATATTTGGAGATTAACCAATGTGGAACTCATACATGATACAAAAATAAACATTTGCATTAAAGGGACAGTATACTATATTTTTAACAGAACTGTATGTAATAGACACTACTACAAACAACAAGATTAACATATACTGATATCAATATTACAAAGCTTTAAACACTTTCAAAGAAAATAGGGTTATCTCTATTGAAAATATAGATAAACCCCCATTACAACCGTAAAACAAGACAATACCCCATCATTAACATATGAAAAGACCCTTTACACAAACAGGAGAAAGCTGGAGATGGTACTCACATGAAACTCAGAGGCTTGGCGAGGAGTCTGAAAATTACTTACATTTTCTTAGAACAGAAGCAAAATGAAATGTGTATTTGTTAAACAATGGACTATCTAACTAGAGACAAAATAAAAAGTTTTGATTTATAATGTGAGTGTCTAATGAACCTTTAATAGAATATACGACGAAATTACATTTAGAAGAAGTCGGCATCATATATTTAGCATATGATAAAGATAAATGCATATTGATTACTTGATTCTAACACAATAGCGCATATTTATGAATTAGATATCTTTAACATTAAACACAACAGTCATTTTACATAAAAAGGAACATATTGTTGAAAAACATATTAAACAACATGGACTATAGAGATTTGCACTTGCCTCGAAATATCTTATGCATGAAAACATTTTGCTTTCGTTCGTTTATTCAACCAGACATCCAGCAAAAGAGAATGTGGTGGTCTTTATCAGCTATGGGTCAACAATGTAACATGATGCAAACAATCCATATTCGCAATGTTTTTAAACTTGTCTTCTCATTCACAAACGTGTTTAACGTGCACAAACAAATATTGCGGGACTACGTAATACAATCAGACGTTTTTTTACCTTTGCATTAATTAACATGGCGCTTCCTTGATCACGTAAGAACGCAATCCAATAAAAGGCACATTCCTGATCACGTAAGAACGCAAAGAAAAAAAAGGCGCATCCTTGATCGCGTAAAAACGCCATCCAATAAAAGGTGCATCCTTGATCGCGTAAAAACGCCATCCAATAAAAGGCACATCCTTGATCGCGTAAAAACGCCATCCAATAAAAGGTGCATCCTTGATCGTGTAAAAACGCCATCCAATAAAAGGCGCATCCTTGATCGCGTAAAAACGCCATCCAATAAAAGGTGCATCCTTGATCGCGTAAAAACTTCAGTCAATACAAGGAATCATTGGACAGCCTGGCAGGTGACGTCTTAAGCAACATGGCGCATCCGCGATCGCAGAAAAACCGCAGCCAATACAAGGACTCAGTTGACAGCTTGGCATATCACTAAGAAACGTATTTATATTTTTGAAACTAGTATGTGTCTAGATTGATATCTAGGAATGTCACGAAATCATGATTCATCTTTTCGGACTTGACTGTCCCTTTAACTATAGCTATGGTGTATATCTTTAACATTTAAAAGATACACATGAGAAATACATATGCCATTGATGTTTTAAGATATGTTTAGATTGTTTAGGAATAACAATAATGACACATGTATTGATCAAACGGGTCATTTATTCAAGTTGAAATATGGTCAGACTACCTATAGCCATATATGGGAGGAGAAGTATTTTATAACAATATTTGGAAAAACATATTCCTCATCTAAAATATGCGCATTACACACAGAGATTGATTTGGTTACACTTTTACAATAAGATAGAATAGAAAATGAAATACATGTGCTGTCAACATTACAATAAGATTGTTTATTATTAAGATTATATGTCCTTGTTCATGTAAAAAGGACAAAAACGCTTTAGAAATGGAAATACATTCATTAACAATTGTGCTCACCATCACTTAAAGGGACATGATTTTTAATTATAAAAAGAGGATACACAGAGACAATACTATTTCAAGAAAATGAACATTTTACAGGGATTATATCATTGTATCAATCCTCAGATCATTTGTTAAAGGTGCATCAATTCATGCAGAGTTTATAAATACACACATGGATGTGAAATTTGAAATATACATATATAACAATCTTTATATACATATATAAAACAATTACTATGCTAATCATAATCATGCAATGATAAAGATTTTAGATAACAATATAAAGAAAAAAAAAATACATTGGAGATGTTAATCTTAAAGTCATTTAGAATTGTATTACATATATGATTCAGGAAACAACATTATTTTGGGTATGTCCCTTTAAGGATCAATCAGATAAAATAGAGATTTCAATCAATGACATGAATAAGGAGGACAAAGAATCATGCAATGACATGTCTTTTATTAGTATGTCAGAAAAAAACAACGTTTATAAATAATATGGTAAAGATCTGGAAAATGGAGACATATGACAAGGTAACAGAGTGCATCACAGTCCATGAAGAGAGTTGCCAAGGGCCACCATAGCCCCATTGTAGATATATGACAAGGTAACAGAGTGCATCACAGTCCATGAAGAGAGTTGCCAAGGGCCACCATAGCCCCATTGTAGATATATGACAAGGTAACAGAGTGCATCACAGTCCATGAAAAGAGTTGCCAAGGGAAACCATAGCCCCATTTGAGCCATATGATAAGGTAACAGAGTGCATCACAGTCCATGAAGAGAGTTGCCAAGGGCCAGCATAGCCCCATTTGAGCCATATGATAAGGTAACAGAGTGCATCACAGTCCATGAAGAGAGTTGCCAAGGGCCACCATAGCCCCATTTGAGCCATATGATAAGGTAACAGAGTGCATCACAGTCCATAAAGAGAGTTGCCAAGGGCCAGCATAGCCCCATTTGAGCCATATGATAAGGTAACAGAGTGCATCACAGTCCATGAAGAGAGTTGCCAAGGGCCACCATAGCCCCATTGTAGATATATGACAAGGTAACAGAGTGCATCACAGTCCATGAAGAGAGTTGCCAAGGGCCACCATAGCCCCATTGTAGATATATGACAAGGTAACAGAGTGCATCACAGTCCATGAAGAGAGTTGCCAAGGGACACCATAGCCCCATTTGAGCCATATGATAAGGTAACAGAGTGCATCACAGTCCATGAAGAGAGTTGCCAAGGGCCAGCATAGCCCCATTTGAGCCATATGATAAGGTAACAGAGTGCATCACAGTCCATGAAGAGAGTTGCCAAGGGCCACCATAGCCCCATTTGAGCCATATGATAAGGTAACAGAGTGCATCACAGTCCATGAAGAGAGTTGCCAAGGGCCAGCATAGCCCCATTTGAGCCATATGATAAGGTAACAGAGTGCATCACAGTCCATGAAGAGAGTTGCCAAGGGACACCATAGCCCCATTTGAGCCATATGATAAGGTAACAGAGTGCATCACAGTCCATGAAGAGAGTTGCCAAGGGACACCATAGCCCCATTTGAGCCATATGACAAGGTTAAAGAGTGCAACAGGCACAACAATAAACTTAAAAAAAGGCCAAATGGCAACAATAACAAAAACATCAACATGTGGATGGAGGATTCTTATCTGCGACCTTGGAGCAGATCCTCCACTTACTGGTCATCCTCTTCATCGTCCTGTGCATGTCCAGCTACAGATTCAAGCATTGAGTTCCAATGCCTCATCTGACTTAGAGTCATATGCTGAACCTGTAGCTGGGCCTGCATGGTGTCGGACATCCCTCTCAGGACAGCTGCGTTCCTCAACACGGCCTGCTCTACTCGTGCTATACCTTCTAGCATGAGCCATGCTGAGTCACAGCCTAAAATAAAGAATAAATCAAATATTAAGGATAATTACACAACAAAAGAAAAAATAAGCAAAGATACATTGTCATCATAAAGACAAATCATTCTTTACATCAATTTGTTAAAATTGATTCTTTACACATTAAATATGTTATTCAGACAGACCGAAATCATTAAAGGGACACTTTACTCAAACATGTTGTCCCCTTTAATTGGTTTTCGATGATCCACTTATACAGCTTGAGTGTATAAAATCTTGTTAAAGGATTTACATTGTACTTACATTAGCAATTTTAAATATTTTAATTATACTGTGGTAGGCACACCTATCCTTAAACATTTTGGCATTGAGGACAAGCTGTGTAAACATATCAACCTGAAGAAATTACATTCTCACTGGGTTAGACAAGAAATAATGTATCAACATTTGTACATAAATTGTTGGATCCAAGTAGTGGTGATTGGTATATGTAGTGATATCAAATTAAAGGGACACTGAACCTAAATATTTAATTGACTGATTCAGATAGAGCATGACATTACAAATATTTAAAAATTACACATATTCTTTAAATGTTTGAATTCTCTAGCTAGATTTGGAATGCAAGAATGTAGGTTTATAGGGCAGGCCATATTTGTTTATCAACTTTGGTTGTCCCTGCTGGTTGATGGATACATTCATCCAACAATAAAGAAATGATGTCCACAATTATTTTCTATTTAAAATTAATTCTAGGTATTTCTTTGTTTCAATAAAGATAGCAAGAGAATGAAGAATAATTGATAAGAGTAGTAAATTATAAATTTGATTAACATTGCATGCTCTATTTGAATCACAATAGAAACAATTTGCCTTCAGTGTACCTTTAAGTATCTTATAATGTGGATTTTGAATGATACAGCTGTGCCTGGGAAGGACAATCCGACACCCAGGACAATGAAGGTTGAGACAGGGGGGAGGGATGGGATTGGATTGGGGAGGGATGGGATTGGGTTGGGGAGGGATGGGATTGGGTTGGGGAGGTATGGGATTGGGTTGGGGAGGGATGAGCTGCTGCTCCGGGGTAGGCCGTACAGCTGGGGAGTGGTGAGTTGGGGTCTGGGCAGCTGTACGGCCTATAATACGGGGAGAGCACCGAAGGGGGGTGAAGGGGCGTGTTTTGGGAGGGACAGGGAAGGGGCGTTTTTTGGGAGGGACAGGAAATGACAAATGGGAAGGGCCGGCAGGGGTCTGGGCCTGGGCAGGAGTCTGTGCCTGGGCAGGGGTCTGGGCCTGGGCAGTGGTCTGGGCATGGGCAGTGGTCTGGGCATGGGTCTGGGCCTGGGCAGTGGTCTGGGCATGGGCAGGGGTCTGGGCCTGGGCAGGGGTCTGTGACTGGTCAGGGGACTGGGCAGGGACGGAAACCAGATGACCAGAGGTGGAGGATCCATCTGAAAAAAATAATCCAAATATATTAACATCTCATACATCATGAAATCAAATCAACGCATTTCAAATTGATTATGTTTTCAATATATTTCGAAGTGTGTTTGAATTTCTAAACAATTATGAAATGAGGATATGGTATGCATATAGGCACTCAGATGAATATCAATGACTGTCTGTACAATTATAACATTATTATTGTGTTTTGGCCTGGAATATGCCTGTGACATAATGATGGCATGAATTATAAATTTAAAAAAAAAAAAAAAAAAAAAAAAAAAAAATTTCATGCTGCCTGATATAGAAAGGGGGCAGTAGTGTATTTGAACAGACAAATAATATTCCTTTTTAAAGTGCAAAAGCTGTAGACTTTGAATGTCTTCAATAAAATGATTTCCAATAAAGCAACATGTTGGAAACATGATAGATATATTTCACATACCATCAGACTTCAAGGCCGCCTCTTCCTCCTCCGTCACACATGTTAAATCAATCTCTGTAAAACATAACATGTTGTGTACACGTTAAGATCACATATTATAACATATGTTACTGTTGATCAAAGACACACATCAATGTTGCATTAAAGATATACACACCCAAAGTTATGATTTACATCATTTTGATGGAGCATACAAATGACATTAGATTTGTTATTCTCAATGATTCAGATTTTCGATGTATTGTTTGTATTAATTTTAAAAACATAAAAGCATAGTACATAGAACATTTAAGATTTCTCTTTTTTTTTTTTTAAATCTTTATTTAAGCTTAGCCATTCAAAACACAAAGGAAATTACCAAATTCTGAACATGGTTACTGTCACACAGGACAGCCAAGCTAGCATCAAATGAAAAATGTCTCAAATGAAATGTAGGTAATTCACTCATAACAAAGTTTTCGGCCTATAATTTGGCCATATCAAAAACTCAGCTAACATCATAATGGCTAATATTTTATACGCATGTAAACAACAAATAAGACACCATGAAACAAAAATAACCATATAACACAAAAGACAATAAAAACACAAAAAAAAAAAAAGAAAAGGAGGGAAGCCCCCCCCCCCCCCCACTGAATCAAATGCACTAGGATATATTGGTTATCTTATAAAGTATCTATTAACCCCACTTAATCTATATCACGAGCATTCTTAAGCCAAGTCTCAGGAAATACCTGCAGTATAACCAGCTCTGCAAAACTCACCGATGATAGAAATGGCAATAAGATCTGCTTCTGGAGACTAGAGGTATAGGTTTTAATTACCGGAGCCCAGCCTACCAAAAATTCTCTAATTCTTTTTTCAGATACCTGCTGCATATGAAAGGATTCGAAAATGATATGAGCTTGAATATCCCTCAACACTGAGGGGAGAGAGGGGGGAGACTTTGACACCCATTTTTTAAAGATATTATATCTCACCGTCATTATAATAGTGTTTACGACCCGCCGAGTAAGGCTAGTTCCCTCCTCTGTATAAAGTAACACTACATCTTTAAAGGAGAGGGAAATAGTACTTTCGAATACTCTGTTATACCAATATTGGACCTTCTGCCATAGTTGGGAAATTTTAGGACAGGTCCATAACATATGGCAGATATCCGCCCGGACATACGAACAGTGTTCACATATAAATAGTTTACCAGGGTAATATTTAGCTAATGTTGCCGGAGAATAATACGAATTGTTCAATAATTTTAAGTGAGATTCTTTCCAACTCTCTACCACCGGGTATCTGGCCACTGTCGCCAGGCTTTTGGATATTAACTCAAAATCTAGAGCTGGGATATAGGATAGCCAGGATTGACTCAATTTATCCTTCTCCCCTATACCTTGTTTGGAAAGCATAATATCATATAATAGAGAGATTGATGCATCCCCTCCAATAAATGTTCTGATACAGATCTTGATCTCGGGCCACTCCCATCTTCTAGTCGCATACCAATTTTGAGCACAAAGAAAATGGCGAATTTGAAAATATGCAAATCGGTTAGAACTGGGTAGAGAGAATTTCTCCCTAATGGTCTCCCACGGGAGTATCTGAAGATCATTATCGAGTAGTTGATACAGATATTCAAGCCCTCCAGCCATCCAACCCTGAAAACATTTTTGATCTATTCCTGGTCGAAAAAGGGGGTTCCCTCTAATAGGTAAATAGTCAGAAAAAGAAGGGTCTGTTTTAGCCAGTTTACAAAATTTATGCCATATCACCACTATATTCCTAACTGAACTAAGGGAGGATACCTTCGTCGGTAAAGCCTTCAGCGGGCAATGCAAAAGCGCAACTAAGGACCATGGTTTAACCATATGCGATTCCAACTCATATGTAGTAACCAGGTTGGACTGAGCAATCCAATCCAATGCTATTTTAATCAGAGCTGCCCAATTGTATAATTTAATACTGGGCAGAGCTATGCCTGCCTCTGTATATTTCTGAGTTAGCCTATTAATCGATATTCTGGGTTTCTTCGATTTCCAAAGAAACTTCGACAACCAAGAAGATAAATTCTTCAAATCCCTATTAAGTATCATAAGAGGTAGATTCTGAAGATAATAAAGAATTTTAGGAAAGATTATAGATTTGATTAGATTGGCCGAAGCTGAAAGCGATAAAGGAAAAGCCGCCCAGAGCTTAAGATCCTCCTGAATTTTCTGAAAAAGTGTCCTAAAATTGGCCTGATACCACTGTTTCGGATTTCTATTAATTTCTAACCAAAGATATTTAATAGCATTGACACTACGAAATAATGTATTGGGGCGCTCCCTATGCTGACGCCCGAGCCACATCAAGTCACTCTTCCCCATATTAATCTTATAACCCGCAAATGTACTAAAAAGCTTTATCGTGTCAACAACTCTCGGGATGATAACTGATGTTTTATTCAAAAATAGTAAAATATCATCAGCATAGAGGAGAATTTTCAAGTTCTGCCCACCTAACGGGATCCCGGGCAGGACCTCTCGCAATCTAATCGCCAATGGTTCTAGGACAATATTAAACAAGAGAGGCGAGAGAGGACATCCCTGCCTTGTACCTCTCTGCAAGCGAATGCCGGGGGAAGTCCTGCCATTCACTAGCAAATAAGACACCGGATTCTGGTATATTTTGGCAACAAAATTAAAAAAACTACCCCCAAAACCAAATTTCGTTAAAGTTGCAAAAAGATGTCTCCAAGAGATGCAGTCAAACGCTTTGACCGCATCTAATGTAAGGACCGCTATGTCCTTGAATTCCGGCTTCTCTTCCGGTTGCTCTATATTCCAGGTATAATCCACTAAGGTTGTTAGTTTTCTTATATTTTTAGAGGAACTACGGTTTGCCATAAAACCCACCTGATCCACATGGATCAGCCTATCCAAACATGACACTAGTCTCTGGGCTATAATGGAAACTAAGATTTTATAGTCCGCATTGAGGACAGAGATAGGCCTATAGGAGGATGGATCCTCCAAATTTTTCCCTTTTTTTAAGATCAGGGAGATGTTAGCCGCGGCGAAGAGAGAAGAAATTGTGTTATCCGATATATAATAATTATTAAACAATCTCTCCAAGATGGGTATAACCTGATCAGATAAACTTTTATAAAACTCAGACGGGAATCCATCTGGACCTGCCGCTTTGTTGAGTTTGGCACGTGCAATAGCTTTACTTATTTCTTCCACCGTAATTGGTGCATTTAGCACTTCTAATTCCTCTTTTTGAATTTTGGGAACTGAAATAGAGGACCAAAATTCCAGCTGATTATCTAGACTAAATTCCCCTTCAGAATATAAATGCTGATAAAATCGGAAAAAGGTTCTGGAAATTTCATCAACATCCGAGGTACAACCATCTTCTGTCTGTATTACTGGGATAAGATTCTTCTTGTTCCTAGCTTTAACCAATCTGGCTAAGTGTTTAGCAGAGCTACCATGGATACCCCTAAACCGCATATTAATTTTTGTCTCCTCTTGCTGGTGTTTTTGTAGCAGGAAGGCATCTCTTTCTCTTCTACTATCTATATAAACGTTCCAATTAACCTTAGAACGATCCCTGCAGTATTTCTTAAAGGCATTTCTAACTTGATTGGACAGCTGAATATCCCTACACCGAGCTTTCCTGTTCCTCGTGACCATATACCCCTTAATATCACCCCTTAAAACAGCCTTGGCCGTCTCCCAAAAAACCTCGATTTTATGCAGGTGCCCCGAATTGAACCCACAGAACTCCTTCCACTTAACTAATAACCAGGACAAAAATCTTGGATCGTTATAAAGATACCTCGGGTAGACAAATCTAGGAGATAAAATATCCCTCCTATCCTGGAAAGAAATACCTAAAGAAATGATAGCGTGGTCCGACACCAAGATCTCACGAATCTCAGCTTCCATTTTTACCGCTGGTAGAGACTCTGCAACTAAAAATAGATCTATACGTGAAAATGTTCTATGGGCTCTAGATTCGCATGTAAAGTTCTGAATATCTGGATTCAGCCTGCGCCATATATCATGGACCTGTAACTTCTGGCAGAATTGCAGGAAACGTTTTGCGCTTCTCCTATTCTCTAAAAGGTTTCTACCTACCAGACGATCCAATTCCGGGTGTAAAGTCATGTTAAAATCACCTCCAATGACCAAATTTTCTTTTACCAGCGGAAACAATTTACCCTTAATCTTGTCCCAAAAGTTCCTATCGAATTTATTAGGGCCATAAATATTACAGAGAACAAATTTTATGCTATTTATAAAAATGTGCAAAATAATGAATCTGGCTTCTGGGTCCACTTCTGTCTGAGTAATCCTATAGTCTAGGTTCTTATTTATGAGAACCAATACCCCACATTTCCTACCTCCAGCGTTAGAGGAGACCACCTCACCTACCCATTTAACCTTAAGTTTTTTAGCCTCCCGTTCTTCTAGGTGGGTTTCCTGTAGGAAAGAAATGTCAGGTTTATGTTTAGCTAGGAGTTTTATAATTAATTTGCGTTTAGCGGGTGACGAGATCCCCCCCCCACATTCCACGACGTTAACTTCAATTCCATGTACTACAACACGATAAAAACCCTAGCAATCCTGAGGGGGGAGGAGAGCAAGAGGGACATAACAAAACAAAAAAAAAAAAGAAAAAGGAAAAGAAAAGGGGTGGGGGGATAAAAACATGTATGAGAGTACCTGAAACAAAAGAGATACACATTTTGAAGTACCAAACCATACTTATATAACCTGGGGTGAGAGGGAATGAACTAGATCTCATTTATCTTTGAGGAACTCTTTCACCTCCCCCACCTCCGTAAAGACTAGGCGAGCTCCCCTGTACTCAACTATTATTTTGGCCTGATAAACCATCCACGCATTGATTCCTTTATCAATAATTTGGGTACAGAGGGGGGCCATTGTCCTTCTCTTCGTCGAGGTTTCAACAGAAAAATCCTGAAACAGTAAAACTTTACTATTCCCAAACATTAGAGGTTCATGCAGCTTCTTGAACAGTTTCATCATTTCAATTTTATCCTGAAAATTCAACACCTTGCATATACACATCCTACTCCTACTGTGTCCTGTACCTACATTTTTTTTTACCCCAATTCTATGAGCTCTCTCAATTATAATTGGTAACATTGATTGTGGGACACCGAGTTTCTGCGGGAGCGTGACCGAAGCGAACTTCAGTAGATCTTCAAACTCCGCTTCTTCCGGGAGACCCACAATTCGAATGTTGTTACGTCTCGCCCGATCCTCAAGGTCGTCGAGACGGCCCTGAAGATTGGTGATTTTAATATCCTGTTGGGATATTATATTTTCCTGCGTGCTGACTTGATCTTCCAGGTCAGAGATCCTATTTTCTGCCTCTTGCATTCTATGTGCGAACTGTCTTACTTCAACTGACAGGGCAGTGATCTCAGATGAGATAGATCCTAACTCCTTTCTAATTAGATCAAATTGCGGGGAAAATAACTCAGAGAGCTGCGAAAATAGTGAGTGAGAGTCCACCAAGTTGGTCACAGGTTCTACTGAAGTATCTAAGCCGAGCTCAGCGGCTTTAGCTTTTTTATCCTTGGCTTTGACCGGCATTTTGGGAGAGGATTTCCCTTGCAGAAACTTATCCATATAACTTTATGTGAAAAAGCGCTTGACACACGTGAGTGAGAGCAAGAAGAGGAGAGAAAAAAAAAAAAGGGGAAAAAAAAAAAAAGGGGTGAAGGGGGAAATACACACGTTAATATAAGGGTAAGGGTAGAGAACCCAGCCCTCCTGTGTCGACAAAGATAAAGCCCTAGGAGACCCCGGGGAATTGGAGGTGCACACAGTGAAAAAGTAAGGAAGGGGAGAAAAAAAAAAAAAACAAGCCACACAGTGCAAAATCTGAGGGGGGGCCCGTGCCCCTCCTTGGTTAAGTGGAAATAGGGCCCATACTTTTTAGGAGTATGCGTCCACGCATACAGAGTGTATAGAAAGGGGAATAGCAAAAAAAGACCCCTTTAGAAAAGAAACGTTATATGAATGAGTTAATACAACTGCCACGAAAAATTCAACTCTGCCCAGCCCGGCAGAGCCCTCTAACAATTTAAATTACAGAAACTGCCTTTAATACTTAACAAGAAACCACCCCTGTATCAGAGGAACAATCTCTCTACCGACTCTACTCCTATCCCTTACACAAATACAGCCTGGCGCGACTTTAATAGATTTTTATGCCCTAAAACTAATTAACCAGGTGTCTCATACCACAATTAAACAGAGAGCAACCTTTGGAAGGGAAAACATAGGTTGAACTAGGTTAAGGATAACCCTCATATCGAAAGAGTATTCCTGAAAATAAAGAACTATACACACTTCACTCTCCAAACAAAAGTTAAATGAAGCAGGCACTTTTTATAAGAAAAAGACAGTGCAACAGTCATTCATTACCCAGGTAACATACTGTCACCAAGTCAAGTAATAGTATTCTAAGATATAAAGACTGCTTTACAAAGACATCTACCAATAGAGATAACTTTGAGGCAGAACAGAAACTATGCAATAAGACTGATCAATGCAAGTAACATTATTGTTGTGGGTCCATAGACAGCCGGGTCAGTCTCTCTCTAGCTATCTTGGCAAAAGAAATTAGCTTAGGCGGTCTCCCGCATAAAGAGTTATAATTCTTCCGCCAAAAAGCTTCCTTCCAGAGCCTCCTTCAATTTTACCAGGCCGCAGTCAAAGTAAACAAAGTACGATAAATTTCCCACACACACTAGTCCAGGACCATTTATCCCAGGAAGATACAACTTATTTTAGCATGGCATTAATACCCTGGCTAGCATGGAGTGCCACCGCTACAAGCCAGGCTCTCTGAACACCACAGCCTTATAGGACTAGATAAAGAGTATAGGCACTAAGAAACTTTTGTGGAGAGCCAGATGCCTGAGTGACATCAACCAGTGAATGTTTTTAAGTAACAACTGCCACGAAAAATTCAACTCTGCCCAGCCCGGCAGAGCCCTCTAACAATTTTAAATTACAGAAACTGCCTTTAATACTTAACAAGAAACCACCCCTGTATCAGAGGAACAATCTCTCTACCGACTCTACTCCTATCCCTTACACAAATACAGCCTGGCGCGACTTTAATAGATTTTTATGCCCTAAAACTAATTAACCAGGTGTCTCATACCACAATTAAACAGAGAGCAACCTTTGGAAGGGAAAACATAGGTTGAACTAGGTTAAGGATAACCCTCATATCGAAAGAGTATTCCTGAAAATAAAGAACTATACACACTTCACTCTCCAAACAAAAGTTAAATGAAGCAGGCACTTTTTATAAGAAAAAGACAGTGCAACAGTCATTCATTACCCAGGTAACATACTGTCACCAAGTCAAGTAATAGTATTCTAAGATATAAAGACTGCTTTACAAAGACATCTACCAATAGAGATAACTTTGAGGCAGAACAGAAACTATGCAATAAGACTGATCAATGCAAGTAACATTATTGTTGTGGGTCCATAGACAGCCGGGTCAGTCTCTCTCTAGCTATCTTGGCAAAAGAAATTAGCTTAGGCGGTCTCCCGCATAAAGAGTTATAATTCTTCCGCCAAAAAGCTTCCTTCCAGAGCCTCCTTCAATTTTACCAGGCCGCAGTCAAAGTAAACAAAGTACGATAAATTTCCCACACACACTAGTCCAGGACCATTTATCCCAGGAAGATACAACTTATTTTAGCATGGCATTAATACCCTGGCTAGCATGGAGTGCCACCGCTACAAGCCAGGCTCTCTGAACACCACAGCCTTATAGGACTAGATAAAGAGTATAGGCACTAAGAAACTTTTGTGGAGAGCCAGATGCCTGAGTGACATCAACCAGGGCAAAAAGTACACATAAAGTAACCTGTTTTCCAACGGTAATTCTCTTGACAGCCTGGGATAAAGCCGGCCCGCCTTCTTGAAGAAACTCGGCTGCTGCAGATTTCTGAGTCACAGCCTCGGCTTTAACATAAACATAGCCGGCACACCGGGGATCAAAGGCATCTGCACAGAGGCTGCACTGCTCCACTACTCCTTCCCACGCTGTTAAACTCCCCACCAGGGGGGGTGTCCGGTAATCCGGGACCAAGCCTTACAGTGAAGCAAGCCTCCGTGTGTGCTCCGTCGCTTATACTGTGCTTGTGTGTACTTCCAGCCTTGCTCCGGCCATCTATTTACCCGCACACCGCTCTTTTCAGCGACATAGAACTTCCAGGTTAGCTCTATTTTAGGGACCAGCCTTTCAGGAACAATGCTATCCTCGAAATCTCCTTCTGGGCACCCCAGCCCAGTGTATCGTAGCACCGAGGAGTTTGTTTCTGGCCCCTATAAAGACAGGTTGCCGAGCCGCAGGACTCACTTGATAGTCGCCAGCGTAATCCTCCTACACCCCTTTCCAGGTGCAGCTTGCAGAAAGCAACAATGAAAATAACCAACTGCGGTACAGTTGGAGCCGTAACCGGCTGCTGTAGACTTCCCTCTCTCGCGCAGGTCTGACCCCTGCCGAGCGCCACACTCCAAACCTGGGAAAGCTTCCAGGTAAGTGGCGGAGAGCTGGGAGCTGATGGTGTCGGCGTCCTCTCACCACACCGGCATGCAGGTAATCTGCACAACTCCTCCCACCGGAAGTCCAAGATTTCTCATGTGTGTATCACTTGATGACTGTTGTGAAAAATGAACATGGAAACAAACATATGCTATACATCTTCTGAATAACAAAGGTGTAGACTAAGAAAGTTTTAATTATTAATATTTCAATATTCAAAGACAATTAATATATAATCAGAGGAGTAAATTATATGTTTGTTTCAAATGTTATGCTTCATCAGAATCATGCTCATAATATTGATTACCAATACACCTTCAATGACATATAAATGAGTCAATGGACTTACCAGGAGACCGCAAAGGCGGCTCTGTGTCAGTGCTGGATTCCTCTGGGCTCCCCACACCAACTCTCTCTATGAATGATATAGATATATATTAGTGAACACATTTGGGATAGCACTAAATCACATCTGTAGCGAATTTTAAGAATAATCAACTTGAAAATGTGAAGAATAGAGCAGTCATTAAACAAAAAAATGCTTGATTGAATCAAGGGGATTCTGTTAAAAATGATGTATTGAACATATGTTTAATTTCTGACTATATTAGACATCAAACTCATCTCATACGATGCTATTGCATATCTAAATATACCCATTGATCAATGTTCTTAAAAGAATACACACAAACCACATTTTGAATAACAGCTGTTGACAAATATAAACAAAGACATGTGGCACATCGAGCCATTTGTGCAATGTACAGTAATCTTGTTTAGGACACAACACATATTTATCACAATACAAAACCAAATTGATTAGTACAAATATGTAATCATGGTGCTGTTAGAGTATGCTGATATCTATAAAGTAACTCCAATAGTGAATATGTGAATTATATATCAATATTGTCTTATCCAAAGAATGTAAAGATGAATGAATCTATTGTTTATTAAAGGGACACTGACATGATTTATTTCAATCACTGATTTCACTGTTCAAACTGTTCCAAATGATATAACATTGACTCCTATTATAATTTGAATGTTGCTACATTTTAATCTTAAAGGCAGATAAGCAATATTGGATTCAATAAATATTGTTTGTTGAAGGTATCCACCAATCATCAATCAAAACCCAGGTTGGTCAACCAAAATTGAGCTTCAGATAAACGTACATTCTTGATTTTAAAATACATTTAGCAATAGAATATTTCACATATGATTTGCAAAATGTTTTAAAATCCATTTTGCAGATACATATAAATATTGAACAATGTGGATTTAGTATGTAATGTTCTGTCCATGTTTCTAAGACAAATGTCAATTAAAATGAGACATACCATACTGTGACAAGCCCTGCCTTGAGGATCCAGCACCAACATCCAGATCTGTAATATATTAAATGAGGATTGGATATCATTAATACAAATCATGCCATGTTTTAAATCTTTACATTATTAGCAAATCAATTAAAAACTATTAATCCTTTGGTAGTCCCATGAGTTAATTGTTTCCTCAATTCAATTCATGATAAATATATCCTGTACTCTTATTTTCAATCAGTTGTGTTGTTTACTGTAGCTTAAATTATTTTTTGGTGTTATTTCATTCTCATCAATTGATGGGCATATGTTATAATTTATTTGGATTCTTCTTTTTTTATTATGTATAATATTGAAAATAAGAATACTGTATTCTTCACATATATAATAATTCACATTTCATTTTGACCAACATGTGTAAAGCAATGCCACTTACAGC
Organism: Bombina bombina; assembly: GCF_027579735.1. NCBI lineage: Eukaryota > Metazoa > Chordata > Amphibia > Anura > Bombinatoridae > Bombina > Bombina bombina. The sequence continues at coordinate 740,405,841 of NC_069500.1, forward strand.
AAACCCATGTTAACGTGTATGCGCAATTCCATTTTCGCGATCATTGCGCAATGATTCCAAGCGGAATTACGCATCCGTCATTTGACCAACATGTATAAAGCAATGCCACTTACAGCAAACCCATGTTAACGTGTATGCGCAATTCCATTTTCGCGATCATTGCGCAATGATTCCAAGCGGAATTACGCATCCGTCATTTGACCAACATGTATAAAGCAATGCCACTTACAGCAAACCCATGTTAACGTGTATGCGCAATTCCATTTTCGCGATCATTGCGCAATGATTCCAAGCGGAATTACGCATCCGTCATTTGACTAACATGTATAAAGCAATGCCACTTACAGCTAACCCATGTTAACGTGTATGCGAAATTCCATTTTCGCGATCATTGCGCAATGATTCAAAGCGGAATTACGCATCCGTCATTTGACCAACATGTATAAAGCAATGCCACTTACAGCTAACCCATGTTAACGTGTATGCGCAATTCAATTTTCGCTCTGTGACGCATATTCTGTAGAGCGCAAGAAACATCATTCCTATTTCATGTGTCACTAATCTAAAATCAGATATCTAAACATCATATGTAGTGTATGTTGTGAGATCTGTATAGGTTTAGTATCTGACTATATACACATTTAAAAAAAAATAAAAAAATATTAAGATATTATATGAAGTTGGATAATTACCTGGTTCAGATTCTCCATCTCCTCCCAGGCCACCGGACGGAGAAGCAGCTGCCCTGGCCCCCGCGTCAGGACTTTCAGATCCCGCAGCTGGGAGGGAAGAAGAGGAGGCCGAGGATGGCGAGGATCTAAATCTTTTGGGGACCCGGAGATTGAGGAGCTCGCATAAAGTCACCTCATAAGGGAGTAGGTACAGTTTCCGCGGGGCCTCTCTTTTGCCCCCTCTTTTACGGGCTTGTACCCAGTCCCTAATGAGGTTGACTTTTTTTGTTAAGCGCAACCTCATATCTCCGAATCTCCTCATGATCTGATCCTGGCTCCTCTGGACGTCACACACCAATCTAACCGCATTGGTGATAGACTCCCAGAGGGCCTTCTTAACGTGCGCATCTGTCAACCTCCTCTTGTTCCCAAACAGCTGGGGATAAAAGTCCTTGACGGCGTGGACCAGTGCAGCGCTCTCCTCCTTGGTGAACCTGGGAGCTGACATGCCTGCTGGTTTGTAGAATATAATTATTTATAAATATTATATACTGCCTGCAGGCATTAGAGAACTGACAAAGATGGCAACGTGTAATGGACTTTTATATGGTGAAGTAAACATGAGATGCACCATGGGACAAGTTATCTGTACATCTGATTGGATAAAAGTTTGAAATATTGTTAGAATGTCTGTGAGACCATCCTGACTCAAGTTGTGTTTGTGTGATGAACTCTGATTGGCCGTTCCTTAATGTTTCATATCTTAGTAACTTCCATACACATACCTCCTGGTGGTGCTGTAACTTCATTTTTCATGTAGACTTATTTGTAACTCATGGGCCTGTCATGCGGATATGTGTGACGCAGATTTAATATCCGTGATCCGTTAAATATTAATGATTAAATTCTCTTTAAAATCTAATACTGTCACATTATTAAATGTTGTAGACATTTCTCGGTTTAATAATGGTCTGTTTCTTTAATACAAATACACATTTAATATTGTATGTCTTTATTGTTCATAAAATCCATTTCTTGACTTATTGTGAAGTATTGATATTGCTCTATTAAATGTATTTATAATGCACATTGATTGTGTGCTATTGCGTGACATTAGACTCTAATGTTTAAAGATGCTAATCTGGTGTTTCAAGATGCGTTTCCCACGCAATATTTCTGAATGTTCAAAATCAGGTTATAATGTCAGTAACTTGGATAATCTGTTTATAAATGTTAAACTACAGGTTTGTTTGTTATTAGTAAATAAACCTCGAGCTTGTATTTGTCTGAAGTGCTCATATATGTTATTGTGCAATGGCGTCTTTATTTTTAAATAGACATTACAAACAAACAATTGTATCAAATGATCTGTAGAGATAGAAAATTGTTTAGACTTTAAAATGTAAATCAATTTATCTTAGTATTTAGATATCCTCAACAGAAGAAATTTAAATGCACATGGTTGAGCCAATCACATAAGGCATCTCTGTGCATCCAACAATCTTCATCTACTGAGCCTATCTCAATATGCTTTTCAAGCAAAGTATGTCAAGATAAGAAGAGAAGTAAATACACTCTTTAAATCTCTTAAAGGGACACTGTCCAAACAAATTTAGCGTTCGTGATTCAGATTGAGCATGAAATGTTAAACAACTTTATAATTTAATCCGATTCTCAAATGTTAAGAATTATCTTGTTATCTTTCTTTGCAAATCAATAATGATATTTTAGATTACGGACAATTGTTTCAAAAAACCTGGGTTGTCCTTGATGATTGTTGGATAAATTAATCCAACCAAAAAAAACAAGTTCTGTCCAGAGTACTGAAGCAAATAAATTACCTATTTAATGCCTTATTTTTAAAGTAATGATAGCAACATCACAAGGAGCATTCATAATATGAGACAATTTTTAAAGTTGCTTAAAATAGAATACTCATTCAGAATGTATAAATCATTAATTTTTTAACTGTCTCCCTTTAAGTATATTTTGAGTTCATGTCCCTTTAAATAAACATTTCACAATAATGCTTAAAATATCAGAAACCTAGGCACCTTCCTTTTGCTAAATTAGTATAACATATGAGTAAAGCAAATTTAGATTAACTTCTGGATTGTTTTACACACTGACTGAAATATATATTGTAAATGAGGTATTTTGGAGTCTTCAGCTTAGAGGGACATTAAGCTATCTGTTATGTATGCATTTTGGATAAGATTATAATATTTGAACAACTTAATATGTTTTGGTATTCAATCATTAGATTGTAATAATATATATTCTTGGATTAAATACATATCTACATAGGCTATTTTGATGCTGATTGTTGGTTGCACATAGATGCCTTATGTAATTGACTAAGATATGTGCATTGATGTATTTTTTTCAAAGTATATTTAAAGACTGAATGTAATTCTATAGTACTTTCTAAATATGTTTAAATTCTTTTATGAATTTTTTAAAAATCAATACACAATATACTTTGTGAATGTCCCTTTAAGGACCAAAACATTCGGAATGTTGATTTAACATTGTCAAAAGAAACTAAAGGGGAATGAAAATTATATATAGATATGTGATGTCTAACCCAAGAGGTAAGATTTTAAAAACTACATAATATTAATAACTATAGTTAAATGACTCCACTAGAAAATTACATCGATTAACCTGGCATCCAATAACTAGCTTGTGAAAAATATCAAGTTAAATGACCTACCATTTATAAAAGTAAAAATTAAAATAATTTAGAAAATAATGTTTTGAGATACCTAAGGAAGATACAAGATCTTATAAAATTAATTTTACATTCAACAACACTGTCACTTTAATGTAATTGAACCACTTCCCCTTCTTAAAAGTGAAAACAAATAATTTATGACAAATTTTGACTACATATCCGAAATTATTTTAACATCTAAGAATTTCCAAAGAAAAGCATCGATGGATCTCACTCCCCAATTAATGATAAAAAAGATAGTTTAATGTAATATTCTCAGAATCAGTGGATTTTATAAAATTAATGCATTATTTGATCTTATGCATGTGCTTGTCAAATAGCCAACTACCAGTCATGGGAGTCAAATTGTTTTTTATTGACAGATTATATGGATATTTATTATAATCTGTTCAAAAGAGTGTATTTAATAATAAAATGTTTATTATTACCATTTTAAAAAGTAAAAGTTTCTGAAACAAAAACAAAAAAATATTCCTGGAAGTCAGATGACAATCTGAAATAAAAAAACAAAAATTTAACAAAGTTAATACACACGTTGTCAAATATTCATAAAATACATTTACAATCATCTTGTGTCTATGCTCTAACTTTGTTCAACATTTTTTAAAGATATTTATTAATTAAATAAAAAAAAAAAACATACACCATTATATTGTGTAATAAAAAATAAATTTAAATTTCTGAATTTCTAATTATACATAATAATGTATATCACATTTCAATAATATATATGTATGCTGAACATAAATGTAATATTTCATGTCCATTCAAATACCTCTATATCAACTATAATATGTATTCCTTTCTCTGATTGTGATCCCTAAATATCTAATGATGAAATAAGTATGACTAATGTATGTAAGCTACCAATAATCAACATTCTTCCTGTGATTCTTAACTAGCATGCATTGGTACACCAACCTGGATAATGCATGGTCTTTGAAAGTCAATTCAGGGGTAAACAGTTGATCTTCAATAGGTGTCTTATTCATCAGTTCATAAAATAGAGGACTGTGAAATCCCATCTAAAAAGGTAACATCATCTAAGTGTCTGATTGTGATCCCTAAATATCTAATTAAGAACTAAATATGACTAATGTATGTAAGCTACTAATATTCAACATTCTTCCTGTGATTCTTAACTAGCATGCATTGGTACACCAACCTGGATAATGCATGGTCTTTGAAAGTCAATTCAGGGGTAAACAGTTGATCTTCAATAGGTGTCTTATTCATCAGTTCATAAAATAGAGGACTGTGAAATCCCATCTAAAAAAGTAACATCATCGAAGTGTCTGATTGTGATCCCTAAATATCTAATTAAGAACTAAATATGACTAATGTATGTAAGCTACTAATATTCAACATTCTTCCTGTGATTCTTAACTAGCATGCATTGGTACACCAACCTGGATAATGCATGGTCTTTGAAAGTCAATTCAGGGGTAAACAGTTGATCTTCAATAGGTGTCTTATTCATCAGTTCATAAAATAGAGGACTGTGAAATCCCATCTAAAAAAGTAACATCATCGAAGTGTCTGATTGTGATCCCTAAATATCTAATTAAGAACTAAATATGACTAATGTATGTAAGCTACTAATATTCAACATTCTTCCTGTGATTCTTAACTAGCATGCATTGGTACACCAACCTGGATAATGCATGGTCTTTGAAAGTCAATTCAGGGGTAAACAGTTGATCTTCAATAGCTGTCTTATTCATCATTTAAAAAATAGAGGACTGTGAAATACCATCTAAAAATTAGAAAATAATCTAAGTGTCTCCAATAGCATGCCTCCACAGCCTTATTCTATCAAATAGTTGGCACTTACCATGTGAACATGTCTTTGTATGGTTTTCAAGGTCAGCAGATTGGAAAAATAATGCCAGACATGATCCCATTGTTATACTTCAATTTCAATCTTGGCTTTTTCCACTGTCAGTCTGGGCAATCTTCACTGTCAGGCTTCTAATTCTTCCCTTTCAGTCTTTAGATAAAGTCAGCTCCCTAATGGCAGAAAAAGTTTAATAAAAATTACTACAAGTGTGTGAATCAGTTCTGTACCCCTCTCCCACCCTCCATTTCAGAATAAATTTCTGTCACTAGCTTACTAAGCGTGTGTAGCATCTTGTGTTATTTTCTATCAAGTGTGAAGATGAGTCATATTGAGCAGAACAAACCTCTAATGTGTGACATTGAACCATAGTCATGCTAGAGGATCCCTTTCTGAGTATTTACATTTTAAGTAATGTGTAAACTAAATACTAGTTTAGAAAATGTATGCCATATGATGTATTTGTGTACAATTCATGCCAGCAACAGTCCATACATTTATACTTACCATCTGATGTCCTCTTTAAAAACCAGGTGGCAAAGACTCGCTACAGGACCCAATGCCCAGAGCATCACCTATATTAATAAATGAAACACATTTTTAGCATTTGATGAACAATCCTAACATGTTTGCACAATTCTCTACTTGTCATTTCCCTAGAGTTCACATCTATTGACAATACTCCAGTCTAACTTCTATTCTTTACCGTCTAAAGTGGCGGTTGATGATGTCTGCTCTGACATTGAGCCCCTCGTCCCGGAATGGCCCCTCTAGAACAGGATCATCCTCCTCATCTCTGAGGAGGTTTCGGTCCACCGGGGCGGCCTGCAACATCCCAGCCCGCTGTGCAATATTATGCAGGACGCTACAGGCTACAACGATCTTAGCCACCTTCTTTGGGTTGTACTGGAGGGCTCCTCCCGACCTGTCCAGGCACCTGAACCTCATCTTCAGGAGCCCGAACATCCGTTCAACCACCGCCCTGGTTCTCTTATGAGCCCTATTGTAGCGCTCCTCAGACACATCAGTCGGGCTACGCAAGGGGGGTAATGAGCCAAGGCCGGCTCATGTACCCAGAATCACCTATAAATTATGAACAGAACATAATTCTAACAGAATCCTCAAAATAGTATTTGGAGTCCAATCAAAAGTTTTGTACACGATAATCCAGTAACAATTTTTTTTTGAAAAATTAAAAAATATAGTTCAATATTATTCTCTATCTTCCCATTTCATCTAAGACATGCTACATATGCATATTTCTCCTAAATCAAGCCTTGTGTAAAATGCAAACTACATGGTTACATTGCATTCTCTATCTGAGCATTTAAGGTAAGACATGCTACATATCTGCATTGAACTAAAAGACATTAGCGGAAAGAGACAATGACATGGTTAAATTGCATTAGCTAATATCTTCCCATTTCAGCTAAGACATGCTACATATGCATATTTCTCCTAAACCAAACCTTGTGTAAAATGCTAACTACATGGTTACATTGCAATCTCTATCTGAGCATTTAAGGTAAGACATGCTACATATCTGCATTGAACTAAAAAACATTAGCGGAAAGAGACAATGACATGGTTAAATTGCATTAGCTAATATCTTCCCATTTCAGCTAAGACATGCTACATATGCATATTTCTCCGAAACCAAACCTTGTGTAAAATGCAAACTACATGGTTACATTGCATTCTCTATCTGAGCATTTAAGGTAAGACATGCTACATATCTGCATTGAACTAAAAGACATTAGCGGAAAGAGACAATGACATGGTTAAATTGCATTAGCTAATATCTTCCCATTTCAGCTAAGACATGCTACATATGCATATTTCTCCTAAACCAAACCTTGTGTAAAATGCTAACTACATGGTTACATTGCATTCTCTATCTGAGCATTTAAGGTAAGACATGCTACATATCTGCATTGAACTAAAAGACATTAGCGGAAAGAGACAATGACATGGTTAAATTGCATTAGCTAATATCTTCCCATTTCAGCTAAGACATGCTAGATATGCATATTTCTCCTAAACCAAACCTTGTGTAAAATGCTAACTACATGGTTACATTGCATTCTCTATCTGAGCATTTAAGGTAAGACATGCTACATATCTGCATTGAACTAAAAGACATTAGCGGAAAGAGACAATGACATGGTTAAATTGCATTAGCTAATATCTTCCCATTTCAGCTAAGACATGCTACATATGCATATTTCTCCTAAACCAAACCTTGTGTAAAATGCTAACTACATGGTTACATTGCATTCTCTATCTGAGCATTTAAGGTAAGACATGCTACATATCTGCATTGAACTAAAAGTAGACATTTGCGGAAATAAAAATAAATGGTTAAATTGCATCCTTTAGCTGAACATTACGCTAACATTTTAAAACTACAGTGGCAATTGTCAAACTAATTAACCATGTTGTGCACAAATACTCACCAACGAGATAACCAGGGGGCATTTGTCTTTCCTCAAACGGTCTCCACAGGGATGACAGAGAGAGGATGCGGGCATCATGACTAGCCCCTCCAAAATTCGCACACACATGCATAATCCTCATCCGTGCGTCACAAACATACTGCACGTTGAGGCTATGAAAATGTTTTCGATTTCTGAAGGGCAAGTCATCAATTGGAGCACGCAGCGCAATGTGGGTACAATCTATTGCTCCCAAGACATTGGGCAATTCACCAATATCAAAGAATTCCCGCTTCAGGCGCCTCCAATCACCATCATTCTGTGGGAATCCTATGTATTGCTTACTGATACGTACCATGGCGTCCAGAAAGTTATCAAACACCACAGAGAATGTACCTTGAGCCAGGCCATGCATGTACAGTTCTCCGGATTGAAAACTCCCGGAGTCCAGGACGTATAGACAGCTTAGCATCTTACTCATGGCGGGAACAGCAGTCCTTATTCTTATACGTGGCTCCAAATGAGGTTTAAGAAGATCGTAAAGGCCAATGAGCTGTTCGCGATCGAGCCGATACTTATCATAAACCTCAAAGTCGCTCATGTTTTCCAAGGTGGGTCTCACCCTGTAGACAGGAGGACCTCGAACCAGATGACCCCTTCGTCTCAGTCTGAGCCGCCGAGGCTGCCTGATTCGACCAACAGCTAGTTCGCCAATAGCAGCACCAGCAGCGTCTACCATGTCATCGTCATCCATCTTTCAAAACAGCGTAACAAGGTAAGCACTTGATCTGATGTGGATCACAAGTGATGCTTTGGCCATGTTGTTTGGTGGATTTATAGTACAATTAGTCCAATGGTATTGAGTTTGTAATGATTGCTGATTGTATTCACTTGTTTGTATGTGAGCGGCGCGAATGCTTTCACAGTGGGCGTTTTTTTGGTTGTTTGCTGAAATGTTGTTTTCCAACAATGAATCTCAATGTGAAAGTGTCAAATATCACACATACAGTGCATGTTTGTAATGTTTGATCATATGCGTAATCAATATTTCTTAAACGCGATCTTATAGTAACAAGCACACGTCCAGGCTAACATGAATGAAAGTGCATAGTTGTGTATAATGTGCATCGAATGTGATCGATCAATGTTGCTGCAACATTGTTTGTAAATGATAAAGTAACATCTGCCATCTGTAGTATTGTATATATAAGTGATTGCCGAGCTGTCAATATTGTATGCGTCCCTTTCAAATCGCAATAATAATTCAGAACTTCCCGTCTGCCATCTGTAGTATTGTATATATAAGTGATTGCCGAGCTGTCAATATTGTACGCGTCCCTTTCAAATCGCAATAATAATTCAGAACTTCCCGTCTGCCATCTGTAGTATTGTATATATAAGTGATTGCCGAGCTGTCAATATTGTATGCGTCCCTTTAAAATCGCACTAATACTGAATAACTTCCGGCTGTCATCTGTAGTATTGTATATATAAGTGATTGCCGAGCTGTCAATATTGTATGCGTCCCTTTAAAATCGCACTAATACTGAATAACTTCCGGCTGTCATCTGTAGTATTGTATATATAAGTGATTGCCGAGCTGTCAATATTGTATGCGTCCCTTTCAAATCGCAATAATAATTCTGAACTTCCCGTCTGCCATCTGTAGTATTGTATATATAAGTGATTTCAGAGCTGTCAATATTGTATGCGTCCCTTTCAAATGGCACTAATACTGAATAACTTCCGGCTGTCATCTGTAGTATTGTATATATAAGTGATTGCCGAGCTGTCAATATTGTATGCGTCCCTTTCAAATGGCACTAATGCTGAATAACTTCCGGCTGTCATCTGTAGTATTATATATATAAGTGATTTGCGATCTGACAATATTTCTTAATTGTCCCATTCAAATCTCCCTAATAATGCTGTTCCAAACTGTTATTTACGTATATGTTGTATTGTAGTATTGAGTGTTAAAGTTCCGAAAGGGGCGGTACAGTGGTGAATCTGTGATGTGTATGGTTGAATCTTCTAATGACGTCATGATATTATTAACCTGCCTATGTAGTTCTGAAATCCTCATTGTGTTGTTGTATTGTGCTACATTGTTATTGTGTGCTGAATAAAATCTAAATGTGTGCTTTGTAGTTGCGTGATGGGTGATGCGTGTTATGTACATGTACGTATATATTGTGATTGTGTCCCACATATGCTGACTTCTATATAGCGGTCTGGCATTGTTGTTCCTTCCCATAAAGTGACATCTGTAATCTTGTGTAATGATGTTCTTCTTCTACGTAATTCCTAATGGTTTCTGGTGATGGAATCATGATGTTAAAAGTACAGTAAAATCCATATGTTGTGTTTTGTGATTCCTCGAGAGAATGTAATGTGTTTTTCCCCCATCATTTGAATGCACATGTATGAGTGAATGTTAAAAGTAATGTATGTGCATCCATGACTGATCATGTGTTAAGCCTATGTAGATATGCTGTTGCTGCAAGCATATGAGTTGAATAACTGAAATGCAATAATAAAGGTAAATGAGAATTGTTTCCCATTGTGTAGTGTTTGTGAATCCTGAAAAGTTGACATTATTTTTGTGTCCGTTTAAATGTAATATTTTTTTTAATAAAATGTTGTTACTAGTGATGTTGATTTGTAGTTGATGTAATATAAAAGTCTTAAACAATTTAATGGTGTTGTGAATATTCAATAAGTAAAATCCATAAATCCACCATAGGGAAATAGTCATTTCTTGATCTATTTATCATAGCTGTGTCTAACGCATAAAAGTATGTATTTTCTAGCGCTGGTATTTGGAGTTTTTCTGTCTACGCTATTTGCGTGCGTTAGGGAAATGTGGGTTTCGCGTGCACGAGCACGTCTTCCTAATAGAAGTCAATGGAGGCTCTAAAAATTGGTCTTTTTTTTTTCTAAGACTGGTTTTCGTCGTAAAGTGAGTGACGTCATGAGCTTGTGTGAAAAAGTAACTAAATCGTGTTCTTTTTGTAATAAATAAATATTTTGTGTATGTCATGTGGTGTATATTGTTTGTATGCATCGATGAGTGTATATTTGTGATGTTATTAGTTAGATGTAGGTATATGAGGGTCTTTTCCCGTGTGTCAATGTAAGTCAATGGGAAAATGGATTTGTGTTTTTTTTTTTCTAACACCCGAGATCTCGCAACTTTGATCATTTTTATTTTGATGAAAAATTATTAAATATTAAAAATAAACATAGTGTAGTGTTTGTATGAGTGTAAGTGTAGTTTGTGTAATATTTGTTTTGTGATTTGTGAATGTTTATTTTGTCGGTATATATTTACTACTGGTTCTGAGGTGTCGGTAGAAATTTGAGCGTTGAGTGATTTTTGAGTGTCGGTAAATGAACTCTAAATACCGGAGTCTGTAAGAAACCCGCGTTAGGGGCCTCTAACGCTGGTTTTCACGGCTAACGCCAAACTCCAAATCTAGGTGTATGTGTTTACCCACTACCGAGAAATTTTAAATAGTTAAAGTACTGCACAGAGGAGGCACAGAAAACTGCTGAACTCAAGAGATTCCACTGAACCAGTAGTGATGTCCAGTTCATGAACAAATCGTTCTTTTGAACTGGCTCTTTTTACTGAACTGTGTGAAACAGTTCACTTCCTGAATCAGTGAGAGAAGGGTCTAGCTGCAGACTGGAGCTCCACTCTAGACAGGAAACATGTGACCTCCACTCAAAGCTTTTTTTTTTTTTTTTAATCAACTTTAATGTAACAGACAACCTATAGACAATCATTCTGATAACAAAACATTTTGCAGCTTTCTTGTTCTTCTTAATGTGCACTCACAGTGGTTACCTTATAAATGATAATCAGCATAAACCACTGTGAGTGAACAAGAAAGCTGCAAAATGTTTTGTTTTCAGAATGATTGTCTATAGGTTGTCTGTTACATTAAAGTTGATTGAAAAAAGAAAAAAAAAAAGCTTTGAGTGTAGGTCACATGTTTCCTGTCTAGCGTCAGTGGAGGTCACATGTTTCCTGTCTAGAGTGGAGCTCCAGTCTGCAGCTATACTACTTTGGTCAGTGAGGCAGCATGTAATATGATTCTAGAGTGAGGTCTCTGCTTCTGCTATGAATTACTGAGTTATAACACAGTTGCTAATGAATCACTGAGTTAACACAGTACACACTAGTACACTGATTCAACAGCACAGCACTGTAATATATATGATTCTAGAGTGAGCATTGCAATGAATCATTCAGTTAAAGGGACAATCTACAATATAAGTTTGTTTTATTAAAAGATAGATAATCCCTTTATTACCCATTCCCTAATTCTGCATAACCAACACTGTTATAGTAGTGTCCCTTACTATACATACTCCTCACACTAAATTAACCCTAAGGACCCCCCTGTTAACCCTGCCCCTAAACAATGGCCATACTAACAGCTCTGTGATACACACATGTCATTACTGTGGAATACATTGGCACAATACAATAATAATAAAAAAAATACCTTGATAGTGTAATGGCTAACTGCCCAATCCCACCCCCCCCCCAGTTTTTTTTTTGGTTCCTACACCCATGACCTATATAGTCAGCAATGTTGATAATGACACAGTTACAAACAGGGTTTGATTTAAAAATAAATAATGCTTTAATAAAATAGTGTCAACTTATTTTAAAGAACATAAATAATTGTAATAACAAGAAAAAGATTGCCCTTACATATTTACTTAACTTAAACAATACTTTATTCTATCTTGATACACCAATGCAATTTTAAACAATTTACTTCTGTTATATAATTTGTTTTGTTCTCTAAGTATCCTTTGTTAGCATACCTAGGTAGGCTCAAGAGCTGCTGATTGGCGGTTGCATATATATGCTTCATGTCATTGGCTCGCCAATTTGCATTGCTGTTTTTTTTTGTGTGCAACAAAGGATACCAAGATAATAAAGCAAATTAGATAACAGAAGTAAATGTGTTTAAAATTGTATTCTCTATCTGAAAAATTAACATTTTTTAGGTTTCATCAGTAATGTCCCTTTAACAACAGAGCTAAAGAAAACCTAAATAAACAGAAGAAAGTGCAAGTGTAGTATTACAGACTCAAGTTTTCAAACAAACTTACAATTATTTGCCCCTCTCTATGTTGATTTTTCTTCAGGAGAGGTGATATTTGCATTTAGAAAAATGAGCTGTCTAACTTTATTTGGACTCAGCCTGTTCCTCCTTTCTGAAATGATTTGCCCAGTTTTTGAAAAAATCCTTTCTGCAGGTACAGAGGTAGCTACTATACAAAGTCTCCTTTTCATAATAGCAGTTAGTCCTTCATAGATCCCCTGCCTTGATTTCCACCAAGCCAATGGGTCTTCAGACCTTGGAATCAAGGAGTCGGCAAGATAGCGTCTCATTTCTGACATTGCAGTGCAAGTAGGGTTGCAGAGGGGGACTGCATCAGCCACTCTCTCATCAAAGTCTTCCCAGAAAGAAGACTGTTGTGATGGAGGAGGGGGTGGGGCATCAGCAGGGCCAGCTTGAGGTTGACCCCCTTGGGTAATATCCGATAGTCTTGCAGCAGCTGTAGTTATATTTTTTGCCGCTTCATCTGCTGCTGCTCCATCGTGGAAAGCCCTTTGCTTAAATCTAGGGTCCAGCAGGGTTGCCTCAGCCAGCAGACGGAAGTGTTCAATTTGGTGGAAGCGTCTTTGCATTTGTTCTTTAAAGGCCTCCACCATTGCGATAACTGGGCCATGAGTGGACACAGCGGCCCGTGATCGCTGAACAACTTTTTGCAGCCCCCTTACGATTAAAATGACTTTTGATGCAGTCACATATCTGTTATAAGAGAAAGAGATGACACAACATTTACAATCAGACCTATTGTAGTACATATGGTTTGAACTATGACAAAATAATACTTTAAGGTCCAAATTAAACTTTCATGATTCAGATAGGGCATGTCATTTTAAACAACTTTCCAAGTCACTTTTATAATCAAATTTGCTTTGTTCTCTTGGTATTCTTTGTTGAAAGCTAAACCTAGGTAGGCTCTTATGTTAATTTCTAAGCCCTTGAAGGCTGCCTCTTATTTCACTGTCTGGCTGTGAATAGCTAATAAAATGCACTGCTTTTTCATGTGGCCATATAGATAACATTATGCTCACTCCTGTGGAGTTATTCATGAATCTGCAGCACTCATTGGCAGAAATGCAAGTTTGTAAACAGCACTAAGATAAGTAACTGGTGAATGGGTATTATTAAAGAGATTATCTATCTTTTTCTAAACAATAACATTTTTCAAGTTTAAAGGGACAGTCTACCATAGAATTTGTATTGTTTTAAAAGATAGCTAATCCTTTTATTACCCATTCCCCAGTTTTGCATAACCAACACTGTTATATTAATACACTTTTTACCTCTGTGATTACCTTGTATCTAAGCATCTTCTAAATAAAACATAATGTGATTCAGATAGAACAGGCAATTGTAAGCAACTTTCTAATTTACTCCTATTATAAATTTGTCTTTATTCTCTTGGTATATTAATTTGAAAATCAGGAGTGTAAGCTTAGGAGCCAGCAGATTTTTGTTTCAGCACCTGGGGGTTAGCTCTTGATAATTGGTGGCTAAATGTAGCCACCAATCAGCAAGTGCTACCAAGGGTGCTGAACAAAAATCTGCTGGCTCCTAAGCTAACACTAAAATAAATAAACCAAGAGAATAAAGACAAATGTATAATAGGAATAAATTAGAAAGTTGCTTAACATTTCATGCTCTATCTGAATCATGGAATACATTTGGGTTTACTATCCCTTTAAAATGGTTATATGGTATATTAAATTCATACACACCTGTCTGCGCTGATTTCAACAGTGACCTCTTCAAAGGGCTTTAGTATTTCACAGGCTTCTTTTATTATTTCCCACTCATCAAGTGTCAGGGTTGGAAGGCTGGGGTTGACTAATGCAGGTGTGCCAATAATGGCTTCTTTCTGATCCGAAAATCTATTCAGCATGTAATATGTAGAATTCCACCTTGTTACAACGTCTTGCTTTAGCTTCAGTTCTTCAAGGCCCATTTGTTTTTGTGTGGCTTTTAGTCTCTCAGTTGCAACAGTGCTTCTGTTCACAGACTCTACAACACTCTTCACCTTTGTCACTGTCTCCTGAATATGCTTTAAGCTTTCACTGACAATTAAGTTCAAAGTGTGGGCAAAGCAGGCCACGTGATTCCATCCAGCCTGCCGGATAGCTGCTTTTATATTACTTGCATTGTCAGAGACACAAGCAACAACTTTGTTTGTGATGCCCCACTCTTCACAAATGTTTTTAAGTTCAGCTGCCATGTTGTCAGCTGTGTGCCTGTCTGTAAATGAAAAACAGTCCAGCAGAGATGATAACAGTTTAAAATTATCATCTATATAATGGCAAGTCACTGCCATATAACTAGTAGCAGTCCGTGATGTCCAGCAGTCAGTTGTCAGACACACAGCAGAGGCATTACTTACTTTAACCATCAGTTCTGCCTTAATTTTGTCATATAGCTGTAGCAATAAAGTTGCTGATAGTGTCTTTCTATTTGGGAAAATGTACGATGGATCAATTGCCTTTACGAAATTCCAAAATCCCTTGTCATTAACAATTGAAAAGGGTCTCAAATCTAGAGCAACCATTTTAGTTAACTCCTCATCGACTTTTCTCTGCCTGATGGGGCTAATTGGTGGTCTCACATGCCTAGTAATTTGGCCTTGCCTAGGCCTTTGTACATTGATGCCACTCCTAGATGTTGTAGATGCTTCAGTTGTAGGGGTCGGGGATGGGGTGCTGATGATGGTGCCACCTGAGGTTGATGCTTGTGTGGTTTCTGCTGAATCCTCTTGTCTTACTTGCATAAGCAATGCAGTAGGATGTTTGCTTTGCAGATGTCGCCAGAAATTTGAAGTTGTTCCTCCTTGGCCTGACAAAATATTGTTGCAGAGCTTGCATTTTACCTTCTGTGGACCAACCTCATCAAAATGAATCCAGATACTGCTTCTTTTTCTTGAAGCCATCCTTACTACTAAATTGCTTGTGATAAGTGACAGAGAAAAAGTTTTATCAAAGCAGTTAAAGAGCTTTATAGCTATAGTTATAGGCAAACCAGCAATATTATTATTAGTATTAGAATGGTCAATGGGGAGGAACTATTGTTAGGAGAAAAACATTGGGGAGGAGCTGTTTAACATAATCTAATGGTATGGCAGGGGCAGCCAGGTCAATCAGAGGGGATAGGGAAGTGACATCACCACTAGTTGTCAGGCAGAACTTAGGTATACATCATGACACCTGCTTGTTAAAAACAACAACTTTATCTAAACAGTTCTCTTTTACTTTAAAACAGAAACTGAAAAACTTAAAATGGATGCTTCTATATATACTTTTTTTTCTCTCCCATTCCCTTCCCAGTGCTTGTTATTTACAACAGTGCCTGAAGCCCTCAGTCTCAAGCTTATATTTATTTCTGAACCATACAGAGTGTGGGGCTGTTTAAACATTAAGGACTAGATTACAAGTAGAGCACAAAATTATTGTGTGCATGCAAATGGGTAAATTTACCCATTTGTGGGCATGTGGCAATTAACCAGCCAGTACAAGAGGACATTATAGTTTTTTTAAGGGACTGGTCCCTCATGTCATAACTTTATTAAAGATGTGTTGCCACTGTGTTTTTTATTTAAAGGGACACTAAACCCAAAATATTTCTTTCATGATTCAGGTACAGATGCAATTCTAATATCTAATTTGATTCATTCTTTATATATCCTTTGTTGAAGAAATAGCAGTGCACATGGGTCAGCCAATCATAACAAGAGGCATCTATGTGCAGCCACCGATAAGCAGCTACTGACACTGAGCCTTTCTAGATATGCTTTTCAGCAAAGGACATCAAGAGAATGAAGCAAATTAGATAATAGAAATAAGTTAAAAAGTTGTTTAAAATGACAAGCTCTTTCTAAATAAAATGTTAGACGAATACATAAAACTGAATATGCTGCTTGCTGTGTGTATGTAGTATTTGCCTAAGATATATATATATATATACACTAGACTCAGGACAGGAGCTGGCATCCCTGCAGAGTCCCCATGCTTGTGTCATTCATCACTGTCTACCTAGCACTCCAGTAACTTGCTTCCAGATATTTCCACCCCTTTCAATGCATAATTGTGCTGCCACATTATGAACTGTAATGCTTTGCCACATTATGAACTTTAATGCCTTGCCACATTATGAACTTTAATGCCTTGCCACATTATGAACTTTAATGCCTTGCCACATTATGAACTTTAATGCCTTGCCACATTATGAACTTTAATGCCTTGCCACATTATGAACTGTAATGCCTGCCACATTATAAACTTTAATGCCTTGCCACATTATAAACTTTAATGCCTTGCCACATTATGAACTGTAATGCCTTGCCACATTATGAACTGTAATGCCTTGCCACATTATGAACTGTAATGCCTTGCCACATTATAAACTGTAATGCCTCCCACATTATGAACTGTTATGCCTGCCACATTATGAACTGTAATGCCTGCCACATTATAAACTTTAATGCCTTGCCACATTATGAACTGTAATGCCTGCCACATTATGAACTGTAATGCCTGCCACATTATGAACTGTAATGCCTGCCACATTATGAACTGTAATGCCTCCCACATTATGAACTGTAATGCCTCCCACATTATGAACTGTAATGTCTGCCACATTATGAACTGTAATGCCTGCCACATTATGAACTGTAATGCCTCCCACATTATGAACTGTAATGCCTCCCACATTATGAACTGTAATGCCTGCCACATTATGAACTGTAATGCCTGCCACATTATGAACTGTAATGCCTGCCACATTATAAACTTTAATGCCTTGCCACATTATGAACTGTAATGCCTGCCACATTATGAACTGTAATGCCTGCCACATTATGAACTGTAATGCCTCCCACATTATGAACTGTAATGCCTGCCACATTATGAACTGTAATGCCTGCCACATTATGAACTGTAATGCCTGCCACATTATGAACTGTAATGCCTCCCACATTATGAACTGTAATGCCTTGCCACATTATAAACTTTAATGCCTTGCCACATTATGAACTGTAATGCCTGCCACATTATGAACTGTAATGCCTGCC